>NC_061807.1:14811440-15081440 GCF_021462225.1 Girardinichthys multiradiatus | reverse complement strand
AGAGCAAAGACTATAATAGGATAACATTGTCTTGTAATGAGGACAAAACAGCTTAAAAACAAACAATAATGTTGAGCACTAGTTAGTCTGGAAAATGTTCAGTTCTTTTTTTGTCTCAGGTATTCCATTTACATAGCTAGCATAAAATAGTCAGGTGGTTCCTCATAGGATTAGGTGTAGACACATTATTTCCCAGATAGTCAAACCTAAAACCATATTAATTACTGAATGAAAGTTATAAAATAATCTATAACAAACTGCGTCAAGTTAACAAGTTGCCCGTTTGCTCTCAGAACGATGCTAGCCATCACTGGCTGCTAAACCTGGTTCATCTAAACATTAACAGCTGAGATGTATGCTAGTCTTACACTGGACATCAACAGTTTTTTTATATCCTTGCCCTTATTTGGCCCCACAATTATATCATAAATTGTACTTTTTTAGTCCAAATATTTAGTAAACAATTAGCCTAAAGCCTAGAAGTTGAAAGTCAGGCCTTTTTAGCTGTTTAATCAGCCACAGTCACCTTTGAGCCACATTTAGATATCAACAGACGTGTTAGCATCTTTTCACCTTTCAATTTCAAACCACATTGTCGCTTTTTTTAGAAAGCAGGTAATGCCATTATTAATGTTTTTTCAACAGATTTTTGCTTAGAGGAGTAGTTTATACGGTTGCACCCAAAACTTTCCTTCAGATAAGGAGGAGAAAAAACATTCGATTGAGTTAAGCTTGTGTAATAATTAACAGAAGGTCACCAGTTAATTTGTAAGCTTTATTTGTGTGTCTATACTGTATTTTTGACAAAGAGCAGCATGTGCAGCAGGTCAGGTCGTTCTGTTTATGGTTTAGTAGTTTCAAATTAAAAGACACTTTGTTGGATTACATGTCACAGTCCAGGTTGTACATAAACACTGGTGTTGTCAAGTGCAGTCAAGGTTAGGCTTGTGAGTTCCAGTCCAGTTTAGACTAACTTTAGACTACTTTAGACAAGCGGCTTACCATTGATCTCTCCCCCAGGGGCTGAGATCTTAGACATACAGAGGTGGGTGGTGCCGATAACGTCATTATGACTAGCCCTGTCCCTGAAATGAGAAAGAAGAAGAACCCAGAGCTGTTAAACATCCTTTTAAAGCCAAATCTACCACTGTGTGATCTTGGAAACTAAAAGTTTGTGTTAGGTGAACTCCCCAGCCTAGTGGGTCAAAAACCAAGAATCAAAAACTTGTAAATCCCCATCATATGCAGCAGACTTTATCTAGATGGCATTAAAGTGGTACGAAGTATTTTGTCATAGTACAAAAAGTATATTTGCTACCAATTACCATGTCAAAGAGAAATTGCTAAAAAAAACAACTTAATTTATTAAATTACAACTCTTGACCTTATTTTCTTCTTATGAAGTCTTTTTAAAACAGAAAAACATCCATGAAAATGATGAAGGTTTCCTCAATAACAAGGTTTGTTTGATAAAGGTGGGACACAACGTTTTGGCAAAGTGACCACACGGAAATCCTGAAACTGGCAATATTTGGTCAAATAATGTGTGAATAATGTGTGGATTACCAGTCTACGATTCGGATCCTCATCTTCTCACACATGGAGGGAAACTGTGAAAGAAACAGAAACATAAACCCTGTATAAAAATTGTTCTGTGCTCAACCGCTTTTTGGTATAATAGTCTTTGTGTGTCTTACTCTAACAGGCATTGCCAAGTTTTGGTTCCACTGAGGATTGGCGTTTTTCTCCAGGATCTTGGTGCAGACCTGAAAGGTAAAGACAATGCTCTCTGGATTCTAGATGGTTTGTTTTCATTAGTGCACTGAGCATGCTCTGGAATAATGAAAGGTTTCGATAAATTATGGTGATAGAAAAGAAAAGTCACCGTCTTTCCAGCAAAGTGGATCTCCACCATTGGATCCACTAAGTTCTTTCTGTTGGAATCAAACCCGAGAATATGCCTCATCCCATCCATGAAGGCATCGTCCACTAGGCAAACATGTTAGAACTTCCTCAATTTAAGTTTTTAAGAAGATGAAAACAGCACAGAAACTGTATGGAGACTCACTTTGTGGCAAATCTTCAGCTCTGAAAATCCTCAGCATGAAGATGGCTCCTCTCAGAGAGAGGCCCGCTGGTCTCAGCAGGTTTCCTTCTATGTCCTCTTTTTCCTCAACACACTCCCGTTTATCAGCCTGGAAACATACGAGGTCAACACAACAGCATTTAGACAAATGAAGTCAAATTCAAGTCAACTACAGCAGGGGTGCAGCTAGATGGAATATATTTATACAGTTACGTTAATACCTGCTCTCATGCAAGTGAGCAATAAGAGAAAAGTCAGTGTTCAGTTTGGGACAGTGATCAGCAACCTTTATCATAAAAAGAGCCATTTTGCCTTCACTCCTATTAAATAAAATGTATCTACAGCACCAAAACCTACAGTACAGACCAAACGTTTGGACACACCTCATTCAAAGAGTTTTCTTTATTTTCATGACTATGAATATTGTAGCTTCACACTGAAGGCATCAAAACTATGAATTAACACTGAATTATATACTGAACAAAAAAGTGTGAAACAACTGAAAATATGTCTTATATTCTAGGTTCTTCAAAGTAGCCACCTTTTGCTTTGATTACTTCTCTGAACACTGTTGGCATTCTGTTGATGAGCTTCAAGAGGTAGTCACCTGAAATGGTGAATCCAGGCCTCCATTGGTTAATAAATTTGATTTCCATTGATGATTTTTGTGATTTTGTTCTCAGCACATTCAACTTTGTACAGAAGTATTCAATGAGAATAGTTCATTCTTTAAGATCTAGGATGTGTTACTTGAGTGTTCCCTTTATTTTTTTGAGCAGTGTATAAATGCCTAATATGTAGAGTCACATTTTGACTTTTATTTTTAGGTTTTACTACCAGGAAAAATCATGAAGACTTCACAACGAGAGAATGAAGGCATTTTCTAAAATATAACATTCCATGTTTACTAGCCATGCACCAATTTGAAAATTTGGGCCGATATCAATATCTGATATTATTATTGCTGTTATGGTGGATACCCGATATTGACTGATATTATATTCCCTGCCCTTTTTACACCTTGAAAAAACGACCACACAGCTAACATAGCTTCTGTCTTCTTATTTTTGAAAACATATTAAAGTTTGTGTTAGCATAGCAGAAGCTGCGTTTAGAGACCATTAATCTCTTGGAAAGGTGAAAGGAGTCTAATAAAAGACAGCAAGAGAGTTGCCAACATTTTGTCTTTTGGGATTTAACACCCTGCAGAGAAAAATGTATGTGAAATGTTTTTTTGCGAATCTCCAGCAATGCCCCTGCCACCGCTCTCATCAGTCTCACCGGTGGTTCATCTCCAGCTGCCAGAACAAACACGCTGACCTTCAGGTAACCTCTGACCCCGGCAGAGAGGTCGTCGGGGTCACACAGCAGCAGCCATTTCCTCAAGAAGCAGTGTCCTGAAGGGTAGGGACAAGCCTGTGAGTTATAGCTGCACAATTACCCATCAATAAGAAAATGAAGACCATAAAGCCTATTAAAAACATACTTACTGTGCTCATTGTACACAGTGCCGACATCCAACTGTGGAAAATACCAATAGATTTAAGGTTTAAATACGTATTGCATTTTTTTCTATTGAAGAACTAGAAGTAAAAACTTTACTGACAATTAAAGGTCCGAGGTGAACATTTTACCTTGAATTCACCAATTACAGCATCAGTTCTTAGTGAGCGAGAGTCACACACCTGTGGAGGGAAATATCTGACCAAATTCAGCTTTTTTTTTTTGTCCACAGTAACAAAAAACCGCAGTATGTATGGAATAAAATGAATGATGATACTCTGATTCTCAACATATTTGCTTCCAAACATGATCCTGAATGCTTCCAAAAACCAAAATCCACACTTACAGTGATAAAGATGGGTTCGTCAAACAGGTCTGAGGGCGTCTCATAAAAGTTTAGGAAGAATGTCTGCAGATGGAAATTGACATATATTTGAGTTTAACAGGATAAATGATGCCAGAACAGAAAGATCCTGGCAGAAACAGGTGTATACCTCATCAAAGACCGGTTTGTTGCCCTTTCTGATGCGGGTCCTCTTGGACTGTCCGGCTACAGCTACCTTCACAACAGGTTTGATGTTGACTCCTGGTAACTGTCGAGCTTCAATGACCCGCACACGAACCTGAGCAGAAAGGGTTTGTTGGGTGAGATTTAGCAACAAAGACTTCTTTATAACACTGGTTATATATGAACTTGAAGGCTTCTGTAAGTAAAGTACTTAAAGTTGGTCTTTACAAAGTGCTTCTTGTAAAATATGAAAATATTTTAATATGACTTTAGAACATGTAACTCTGATACTGGACTATCTCGGTGCTGCATTTGATACAGTCGATCACAGGATTCTCCTACAAAAGGAGGGTACAGGATGGTTTGCATCATATTTGTCTCACAAACCGCAGCTTGTTTGTATTAAAGATAAATGTTCGTCATGCACTGGAGTTACTTATGGAGTACCACAGGGTTTAGAGCTCAGGCCGAATATTTTATAAAAAGAATCGGCCTGGTAATTATTATCAGAAGCATGGGATACATTTCAGTTCGCATGCTGACGATACTCAGCTAAATTTATCCATAAATCCTAATAAATCCAATACTTTAGATAGACTACAGACATGTCTTAAAGACCCACAGACCATGGATGGCAATAACTTGGCTTCCAGTAATAATGTAAAGGACAATTTTAATAATATTTCTGTGATATTCTTCTTTCATCTTCACAATATTGCTTAAGATGGTAATTTAATTAATTTAAAACTCATCCATGCATTTGAGGCTGTACTACTTAGTTCTTTACTATCAGGAAGCCCCAAAAGCGTATGTAAAAAGTGCCTTGAGATGACATTTGTAATGAATTGGCACTAAATAAATAAATTTAACTCAATTTAATTCAGTTTAACTCAATTCAGTTCTCCACAATGGCACAAACCTGTTTTGCTAGATGTTTTCTGTACAAAGAAATATTTTAAAACTTGTTATAAATTTCATAAAATCTATGTTTACAAATATATTATGTAATGTTAATGTTAATATTAATGTTGGGGGCCATATTCACATCACATGAAGTCTACCACTTATAATTTATCATTTTAGACAATATACACACGCGGGTAAAATTGTTGGTACCCCTCGGTTAATGAAAGAAAAACCCACAATGGTCACAGAAATAACTTGAATCTGACAAAGGTGATAATGAAAAAAAAATCTATGAAAATGAACAAATGAAAGTCAAGACATTGCTTTTCAAACAGGTGTCAACAGAATTATTTAAAAAAAATAAACTCATGAAACAGGCCCGGTACCCCTGAAACTAATGTGACTAAAGAGACATGTTAAATCAATGTGTGTCCATTAATTAGCATCACAGGTGTTTTTATAATCAGTCAGTAGGGCTATATATAGGGCTACAGGTAGTTACTGTGCTGTTTGGTGACATGGTGTGTACCACACTCAACATGGACCAGAGGAAGAGAAGGAAAGAGTTGTCTCAGGAGACAAGAAAGAAAATTATAGACAAGCATGTTAAAGGTTATAAGACCATCTCCAAGCAGCTTCATGTTCCTGTGACTACAGTTGCACATATTATTCAGAAATTTAAGATCCATGGGACTGTAGCCAACCTCCCTGGACGTGGCCGCAGGAGGAAAATTTATGACAAAACAAAGAGACGGATAATACGAACGATAACAAAAGAGCCCAGAAAAACTTTTAAAGAGGTTAAAGTTGAACTTGAAGCTCAAGGAACATCAGTGTCAGATCGCACCATCTGACGTTGTTTGAGGCAAAGTGGACTTAATGGGAGACGACCAAGGAGACCATTGTTGAAAACAAATCATAAAAAAGCCAGACTGGAATTCGCCAAACTACATGTTGACAAGCCACAAAGCTTCTGGGAGAATGTCCTATGGACAGATGAGACCAAAATTGAACTTTTTGGCACATCAGCTCTATGTTCGCAGACAGAAAGATGAAGAACACTGTCCCTACTGTGAAACATGGAGGAGGCTCTGTTATGTTCTGGGGCTGCTTTGCGGCATCTGGCACAGGGTGTCTTGAATCTGTGCAGGTATAATGAAATCTCAAGACTATCAAGGGATTCTAGAGAGAAATGTGCTGCCCAGTGTCAGAAAGATGGTCTCAGTCGCAGGTCATGGGTCTTGCAACAGAATAATGACCCAAAACAAACAGCTAAAAACACCCAAGAATGGCTAAGAGGAAAACATTGAACTATTCTGAAGTGGCCTTCTATGAGCCCTGATCTAAATCCTATTGAGCATCTTTGGAAGGAACTGAAACATGCCGTCTGGAAAAGGCTTCATTCAAACCTGAGACAACTGGAGCAGTTTGCTCATGAGGAGTGGGCCAGAATACCTGCTGAGAGGGGCAGAAGTCTCATTGACCGTTATAGGAATCGTTTGATTGCAGTGATTGCCTCAAAAGGTTGCGCAACAAAATATTAAGTTAAGGGGACCATCATTTTGGTCCAGGCCTGTTTCATGAGTTTATTTTTTTAAATAATTCTGTTGAAGCCTGTTTGAAAAGCAATGTCTGACTTTCAGTTGTTCATTTTCATAGAATTTTTCTTCATTATTACCTTTGTCAGATTCAAGTTATTTCTGTGACCATTGTGGATTTTTCTTTCATTAACCGAGGAGTACCAACAATTTTGTCCACGTGTGTAAATAAGCAACATAAAACTGTGCCATTTCAGTGTTTAGAATATTCATTGCATTATTACTGTATTGTTAAAACAGTGGATGTGCAGTTTTACATTTGACGTTCCTTGTGGTAAATGTTATTTGTTTCATTTAAAGTGTCCTACCCCCCCTTATTTTAGCCCCTGGTAAAAATGTGTAAATAAACTTTGAAAATGTATTCCTCATTTACTGTTTCTTTCTGTCCTACTGTCAGAAAAGTAAACAAGTAGAGTTTGGTTAACTCTACTGGGGCTTTAAATGCAACTGTGTGCTTTGGTCTGATGACACTAAGATTAAGCTGTTCAACAATAAACCCTGCAGTTTGGTCTGGCATGAATCAATAGATGAATAAGTGGAAAGGTGAGCTGTTCCTCAAGAATGGTGGGTGATCTGTGATGCTATGGGCCTGTTACAGATCCTGGAACCATTTTAGTCTTTGAAATACAAGGACATTTAAACAACAATCTGGTGGAATATGCTGGTAAACTGAACATGAATCCTAAGTGGATTTTTCAGCATAATAATGATTTAAAACAAATGGCCAAATCAACACAGTAATGGTTTAGCCTCCTAAAAGGACCATCTTAGTCCCCAGAACTAATTCTTATAGAAAACCTGTAGGGTGAGCTGAAGAGAAGAGAGTATAAGAGAGGACCCAGGACTCTGGATAGTCTAGAGAGATTGTGAAAAGAGGAATGGACAAACATCAATTTCTCTGTATGCTCCAGCCTTGCTAAAGAAGATTAAATGCTCTTATTATATTTCTTGATGTCTTTTTTCACCTTTGAACACATTTACTTAAATCGAAGGTTTAGTTTATCTTTTAAGTAGCTTTTTTCTGATAATCTGTATAGTCAGTTTTAACAGGACTTATTCACCTGACCTTGAAATATAAACTAGTATTACCAAGAAGCTCTGCAGTCATCTTTCAATGCAATGCATTTAACTTTGGTGTCACCAATAAATGACTTTACCCTGGAAAGCAATTGTCACTTTTTAATAAAATTGTTACAATATATGATGTCAGCATTGATTATTTTTTAAGGTTATTTTTTATTCTTGTTTGAATCCTTTACAGTGAAAGCAGATAAAAATACCCCAAACCTGTATGTCCTGAGGTTTGTTGGGCAGCTGTTTGGGCTGACTGCTGGATCCTCTCCTCCTCTTCCTCAGCCCTCCATGAGTATTGTAGGCTGGTGGGGAGCGCTTGGGTGTGTGGGCGGTGGGAGACTCCTGGCCAGGAGGCCCCTGGGGACCGACAATCACCATGGAGCGACTGTCGTCAATTCCCGGTTCCTCTGCAGGCTCTACCATGATCATACTCTCTGTGTCCTCCTCACCCAGAGTATCCAGAGAAATCACTGGTGAAGGCAGAAGTTGCAAGATGGAAAACACGGAGCCAAGTTTTGCTGTCATCTGGACATGGTTTTAAAAAAAAGCTCTGTACAATTATTGATTAACTTGTACACAGATCATATTACTTGTAACTGTGTCCATCTCTATATTGGGGTTGCTGTGAGGAAGGGACTCCGGCTGCTGGGGAGGATGGAAAATTGGAGCCGATCCTGGAGGAGGGATGTAGGAGACCTGCAGGGTCAGCGTGGCCTGGTGGAGGCAAAGCATTCAATGGCTTGATACAGACTGTGAAATCACCATTACTAGAGTTGTGAGCCATTACAGTAATGACAAAATAAGGACCCGCTTCATACACTCCAGCTGTGATGATACAAACCTGGGTAATAGCTAAATTACATCTTTTTATTCAGTGAATAAATACAATGCATATTGCATACAGTAGACTCATGACTAAATGTCACTTTAATAAATATTATTTCATGTTACGTTAGTGGAATTTAGCTTAGTTTAACTTAGTAAACTGAACTTGCTGACAGTTGCCTAGTTTACATTGAACTTGGCTTGGCCAAATATAGCATAGTTACTTTTTCTTAACAGAGTTTATACTGAAGAGTAGCTGTCTTGCAATCTGAAAGTTGTAAGTTTGATTCCAGCTTCCTCCTGTCACATGTTGATGTGTCCTTGGGCAACCCATTTGACATCATGATGAGTGGTTGGAATGACTGGAAAGACGCTATTTACATTCAGTCCATTCACCATTGATACTCTGATGTAAGAAAACTAAACATATGGCTGATGTTTGCCTGGGTTTCTGATATACCTGTGAAACGTACAAAACTACAGACTTGAACTTAGAAACAACCAAAAGAGAAGTGTTAACATGCAATGATTTCTTTGTTTGTTTTTAGTCCCAGACATGGAGTTCAGAAGGATTTATAGTTTCTCGTGTACTTATCGGACAGTGATATCAACATTTTGAAGTTGCATGGTTTAATGAGCTCACCCCTGTGTTGTTTCTCTTTGTGTCCAGCAGGGAGACGGTGAAGGTGGCTGCAAAGTTGGGAGAGTTGAGGACGTCTCTGAGACCCAGCCGACACTCACCCAGAAACCTGATCAGACCAGTGAAGACATACATGGACCTTTCTTGAGGATAATGGGAGGCAGAGCTTTTAGTTATCAGCCTCCTCTCTTGTAGAACCAACTCTGTGTTTTTATCCATAAAGCACACAGCCTGGCGAGGCTAGAGTCAAAAGTGTCCTTTATGATAAAGATTATTTTTAGGGCTTAAAGAAGCCATGACATAAGGCATGCTGTTATAAGTCTAGACTGCTGGATAAATGGAGCACCTCTTCATCACTCTTTCCTCTATTTGCTTCTTGTCCTCTCAGGCCCCAGCTGGTTGATGATAGGTTCTGCTGGAAGTTTCATTCTGTTAAAACAGAGTTGTTCCTCTCTACTGTCACCTTGTACTTGTTTAAGATGGGAAATTGCAATGAGGTTTTTAATTTGATGCAGTCTTCTAGACTTTCTCCCCAATTGGCATTTTATGTTTTTTGAATCTCATTTGGGTAAGTGTGGATTTGAAAAATCGACTTTAAAACAAATTAAATTGGACTCCTGATAATTGGACTGAATGTGGATATGGTGATAGTGACTGAAATTGAATAGATTAGATGTGATTTGAAGTGGACCTGTTTGTTTTCATGTAATGTCAAATCTCCAGAGGTGTGATTCAGTTCATATTATTTTTATTTTATAAAAGACATAAATATAAATAATTTAGGGTAATACTTTTCTACCAGCTTGCTGACAAATTGCACCACTGTATTAATGTAACCGCTTTGACTACATACTGCCAATGCAAAAATATTAAACCTATGTAAAAGCAAACTATAAAACATTTGCCTGTTTATACCTGTTTCTTCCCATTTTCTCATGGTCTTTGACCACACAGTGAATCTCTGCTCCAGAGTCCAGAGGAATCCCCTTCAGATCCCATTCAAATCCCTACCAGAGAGAGAGAACATGGTCAGAAAACACTAAACAGTATGAAAATGTTATATCTGCATGATGAAATAAAAGTGTAGAAACTGAAAATAAAATAACCAAGTTATTGTTCCCTTTGAACATCACATTGATCTTGTTAAAATTAATATAAATCGCATCCAAAGCAAACCAATTTAATTATGTTATATGTTTAAAAAAAACTACCTATTTAGATCCCGGGACAACAAATCTTGCATGAATAAAAGTAATTTGATTTTATTTAATATGTCATCAAGTTTTGTCTTTTTAAAATTGGGTTCACCTCATTCCAGACCGGGTTGGGGTTGTTTTTTATAACCTTGGTCTTCTTCTTTAACCCTGAAGCAGAAAGAAAAATATTAGATAAGTGACCTACTGTAAAACAAACAGATCATAACTGCTGTGTTTTATTTGTCATTTCAAAACATGATTTTCTTGCAGCTGAAGAATATACTATATCCATTTGCAAAATGCTACACTGTTCAACAGCCATCCAGTGATTGTCAATACTCGTTTGTCAATGCAGGGTCACACATGGGAGACGGTGAATACATCTAGCAGTCAGCCTGGGATTTGAATCCAGAACCTTCCTGCTGCGAGGCAAGAGTGCTACCAACTGTGCTACCAATAGTGCCACTGTGCAGCCCAGGTTCAACATTAACTGTTCTTTTTTTATTACGTTGGTGGAAGGCTTAAAGGATTTTCCTGGGTTTCATGTCCACTTATGCACAGAACTTCGCTGTCACATATTTCAGTTTGCAGTCTGCAGGGTTTTACTGGGTACTTTCTACATCCGGGACCTCAACTGATGTGGGCTATAAACATATCTGAATCATTGTGATATTCTGCAAAAACACACAGACAAATCACAAGAAAAACAGAATAGTTGCTATCATCCAGATTTACCAAGATGGCGCTGACGATGGCAGCCTCTGAGCTTCGCTCTCTCTTTCTTTGTGTATTTTGTGTGTTTTTATGTTTTTTGAGCCACAGTACTGTGGTCTCGGGCCACAATTCTGTGGTCTCATTCAGCAGAGAGGAACTTCTCAACATTAGAGAGTCCTCTCTTGGGATTTTTTCACCATCATTCACCGATCCGAGCTTCACTGAGCTCCGGGCGAGCGGAGCCGCGGCACTCTATGGGATACTGCACCAAAAACGTCGGAGGGGAAAGCGTGCTGGCGCGCTGGTAAAGCTCCGCCAAAGAGGACTTTGCACACCACTGCCTTCAATCCATCTGGCAAATGTCCGCTCTGTAAGTAACAAGATGGACGAGCTGCTTCTTCTCACCTATAAAAACACGGACCTCCGCAGATCAGCAGTTCTCTGCTTTACCGAGACATGGCTGAGTGAAAGCATCCCGGACCGCGCACTGCTGATGCCAGGCTTCCAGCTGTTCAGAGAGGATCGTAGCATGGAGCTATTGGGAAAGAGGCGAGGAGGCGGAATCTGCTTTTATATAAATGAAGGTTGGTGCAGAGACATAAAAGTGCTGGGGAAAATACGTAGTCCTGATCTGGAGTCATTTTCCATAAACTGTAAACCGTTCCCTTTCAGTCGATTCACTCAGTACAACACATGAGTATGAGATATCACGCTCTGCAAGTCCTGGCTGAAGCCACCTCTAATCACGCCTCCTAGGCAAATGATGTGATGACGACAGGTGACAGGCCCCGCCTGCACTATATACCTGTCCGTCATCGTCGTCATTACTCGGTTCTTATGCTCTTCACCTCGCTAAGAACACCTCTTTGAATCAGGCTAGCTAGCTGCTGCTGGTTAGCTCTGTGCCTCTTTCGAAAGGCTACTTGGAACTAGTTCAACTGCTTTTGTTGGAGTTAGTCACTGCTGCCTGCTGGTAAGCGTGTCTGCCCGCGAAGCACTAATTTCAAGCAATTCGGTCTGGCTTTTGTGGTTCGGGATGAGCACATAGCTAACACAAGCAAAGCAGAAGTCTTCTATTTGTCCCTGTCCTCAGGGGTGCGGCTTCTCGCTTCATGAGAAGGACCAGCATGAGGTTTGTCCTGTTTGACTCGGGATCGTTCACACTCACAGAGCATTGGCGGAGCCCGAAGCATGTGCGTTCTGTCGCCAGCTTCGTCGCTCGACCCTGGAGAAGCGGGTTAAATTCCTCGAGAAGGTGCTGGGAGAGGCTGCTGTCTCACGGCAAGACCCACTGCTCTCCGAGGCGGGAAACCCAGTTCCGTCCGATTCTGACGAGGACGGCTTTTCGGTCAAAGTCCCCACTTCCAGCTGGGCAGACCATATGGAGTATGTTGATGGGTTAGCCAATTATGGAGGTCTCAGCTTCAGCTAGAACCCCTTCAGGGAGAGGAAGATGTACTAGACATCAGTTTGGATGTTCATGGTCTGTCTGATGATGAGGATGAGTCTCTGCCGAGTCAGGCTGCTACTGCTGCGCCAGCAGACCCGGGCGACATGTCTTCTTTCTCTCTTTGCCGCCGTGCAGCTGATACCCTGGACGTGGAATGGCCATCCCCACCTCCTGCGGAGAAGCCATCGCAATTCGCCGGGTTTTATCTCCCCTCGGTTCCCAGACTTTGTCTCTGAGTTGACGTCTTCATGGAACAAACCACTGTACACCTGCGTCACGGTGCCGGGTTATGGACAGTATCTGGGACCGGAAGGCGCCGAAAAAGCTGGACTGGTGAATATTCTGCCTATGGAACCGTCTTTGGCAGCATATCTGGCCCCGTCACAAAATCATGGTGTGGGTGATCCAATATCGCTTCCGTCTAAGCACTGTAGGTTCTCCACTGCTCAATTGGAGAAAATCTACAGGGCGCAAGCGACCACTGCTTGTGCCCTGAGCTCCATTACGATGCTGCAAACATACCAAGCTATGCGCTTGGCGGAGCTTGGAGCCACAACACCGCCGGAGAGCCCTTTGATGCCGCTCTTGAATGAGGTGAGAATCACTGCTGACTACATCCTCCGTGTATCCCGCTGTGCAGCTCTGTCACTGGGCAGAGGGATGGCATCAACGGTGGTTGCACAACGGCACCTGTGGCTGACGCTCTCTGACATCCCGGATAGAGATAGAGCCGTCTACCTGGATGAACCGGTGGTAGCCGACGGGCTGTTTGGGCAATCTCTCGACGCCATACAGGCGTAATTCGAGCTGAGGAAAAAGCAGACCGAAGCACTGCGCAGTATCATCCCCAGGCGAGATGTTAGACCCAAACCCAGCTCGGGCACCCGCAAACCAATACCGCCACCCCCACCGAAGAGGATGACGCGGCCCGTGAGCTTGAGCACCTCAGACGGCACAGCCACAGAACCACGACCAAGCTCCCCGAAGGACGGCCTGGAACAGGGGTCCTCCTCCGGGGCTCCAGAGGGACTCGACATCCCAGAAGAAGAAGACACAGTCCTCCTAGCTGTGGAACTCGAGAATCAGGAGTTTCAGGAGCAGGGAGACATGTTTGCCAGTTCTCGGCGGGTGCCGTCCAAAAGAGGTTTTGCTGGTGTTGTTCGGGATCCCAGTCCCAAGAGGCGCTGCGTTTCCCCAACACAGTATCCCAAGCACAATTTCTCCACAAATGTATTTACACTAAAAGCCCCCAGTTTAGGTGTGTTGAATGTGTTTCTGAGCACTACAGTTGTTCCAAATGTTTGTATGTATGCTCCAAACGTTTCAATAAAGACAGCTTTTTCTATGGAAAAAAGTCAGAATTAAATGGCTGCAGGCGACAGCCAAATGAGGCTGCACCTCTCGCACGTCGGGAGAGGGCAGCACCGTTCCACCAACAGTGCTGCAGGCCAGTCGCCTGGTTGCACATCTCCATATGTGGCGTGCATGCGCACTCCAACCTTGGGTGGAGAGGACCGTTGCTATGGGTTACCGTTTACAGTTTTGCCGGAGACCACCCCGCTTTGTTGGTGTTGTAAACACGGCGGTAATGGCCCAAGCAGCAGAGGTTCTGAGAGAGGAGATAAATACACTGTTGGCAAAAGGAGCTATTCGTGCAGTTCCTGAGTCGGACATGAACAGAGCTTGGTACAGCCATTATTTTGTTGTTCTGATAAAAGGGGGCGGGCTTCAACCAATCCTGGACTTGAGAGTTCTGAACAAATACCTCCAAACATACTAGTTCAAAATGTTAACACTCAAGCAGCTTCTGAGTGCTATCAGCCTGGGCGATTGGTTCGCCACGATCAACCTGACAGACGCTTACTTTCACATAGCGATACACCCGGACCACAGACAGTTTCTGAGATTCGCCTTCGAGGGCAAGGCTTACGAGTACCTCATACTGCCTTTCAGTCTGTCTCTAGTACCTCCACCTTTACAAAATGTATAGAGGCAGCACTAGCACCTCTCAGAGAAACAGGCGTCCGCATTTTTACTTATCTGGACGACTGGGCTTTAATAGCCAGTTCCAGAGAGCAGGCGACAATGTCTAGGGTTCTGTCACACATTCAGGCCCTAGGATTTTTGGTAAACTCTCAGAAAAGCCAGCTGATCCCAAGTCAGCAATTTTCATTTCTCAGTCTGGAAATATCCTCCCTTATAAGCAGGGCACGTCTTTCCGACCACAGAGTGGCCGTGTTTCACCGCTGCCTCGCTCAGTTTCAGTTGGGACACAAACTACGGTTCCAGACCACCTTACAACTGATGGGTATGATGGCATCTATGATTGCAGTAGTACCACTTGGTCTACTGAAGATGCACCCGTTCCAGCGGTGGACCCGCTCTCACCGGTTGTGTGCATGGCGTCACCGCAGCAGAAACCTAACAATAACCACTGCCTGCATGTCGGCTCTCAGCCCTTGGCGGGAACCAGGACTGTTGTGCTGAGGTTTGCCAATAGGGAGAGTAACCTTTCGCAAGGTGGTATCCACGGATGCCTCCCTGAGAGGGTGGTGGGCTTTGTGCGATGGCACAGCGGTGAGGGGGGTTTGGACACCAGTACAATCCAAACTCCACATAAACTACCTAGAGATCTTAGCGGTTCTGCTGGCTCTGCCAGGTTCTGTTAAACCAACATGTTCTGGTCAGGACAGACAACACCACTGTGATTTCATACATAAACAGACAGGGGGGACACGTTCACTTCCTCTCCTGAAGCTATCACACACCCTCCTGCAGTGGTGCAGCATACACTATCTGTCTATCAGAGCTACTCATGTCCCGGGACGACTGAATCTGGGTGCAGATTTGCTCTCCAGAGGCGGACCTCGGGTGAGAGAGTGGAGGTTTCACCCCTCCGTGGTGGCACAGATATGGTGTCTGTTTGGGACAGCAGCAGTAGATCTTTTTGCCACCAGAGCCAACACCCACTGTCCTCTGTTCTTTTCCATAACAGATCAGGATGCTCCACTGGGAGTGGTTGCTCTGGCCTATCCATGGCCCAATGTACTCCTGTATGCATTGCCCCCAGTGGAAATGATACTACCTATACTAGAGAGGGTGAGCAAACAGGGTCTGTCCCTAATTTTGGTAGCACCCCATTGGCCTGCAAAGTCATGTTATTCCGAGATAATCAGCCTGCTGGCAGCAGAGCCGTGGCAACTCCCCGTTTGCCGGGATCTCCTCACTCAGGCAGGGGGGGAGATATTTCATCCTCACCCAGAGCTGTGGAAGCTGCATGCTTACCTACTGAGAGGTCCAGCTTATTAGCCAAATGCCTCCCCCCTGATGTGGTGACAATCCAGAATGCAAGAGCATCCTCCACTAGAGGCTTATATGCTTATAAATGGCGGGCTTTTGAGCAGTGGTGTGAGGACAAGCACATTGTTCCATTTCAGTGCTCAATGGTGGAAGTTTTAACATTTTTGCAGGATGTGCTGCTGGACAATTAAGGTCTACTTGGCAGCCATTTCTGCCTGCCATATTGGTTTTAATGGAGTAACACCAAGTGCTCATCGTCTGGCTGTACGCTTCTTAAATGGGGTTCGTAGACTCAGACCTGTGATTAAACCCAGTTTTCCTTCCTGGGATCTCACATTGGTACTAGAAGCTCTTTGTGACCCTCCATTTGAACCTTTGGAGTCAGTAGATGTGAAGTTCCTTTCATATAAGCTTGCTCTGCTTCTTGCTCTGACAACTGCAAAGCGGGTTGGAGACCTCCATGCTTTGTCTGTAAATCCTACCTGCATACACTTTTCACTTGATGGTTCCAAGGTCACCTTGCGACCTAATGCAGCTTATCTTCCTAAGGTTATAACTTCGGACTACAGCTCCATCACTATGGAGCTTTCTAGTTTTTGTCCACCTCTTTTTGATTGTTCTGAGGAACAAAGGAGGTTACACTTCCTGTGCCCTTTACATGCACTGTGTGTATTGCTAACCCAAAAAGGGGAAAAGCTCAGTCCAGACAAAGGCTCTCCCACTGGATTGTGGAGGCCATTTCTCTAGCTTACAGCAACAGGGGTCACCCAATGCCATGTGGTGTGAGGGCTCACTCCACCAGGGGCATAGCGACCTCCTGGGCCCTATTTAGAGGGGTGCCCATGAGTGACATTTGTGCTGCAGCCAGCTGGTCTTCGCCGTACACATTTGTAAGGTTTTATCGTTTGGATGTGACAACCCCTTCTGTGGCTCACTCTGTTCTTTCTGCTGGGTCTGAAGTGCTGCACTAGTATGCAGTGCATGATTCAGGTTTGATGGCTGTTCTGCGGGGCGTTTATATATGTCCCATACTCATGTGTTGTACTGAGTGAATCGACTGAAAGGGAACGTAAAGTTATGCATATAACTACTGTTCCCTGAAGGAGAGTAACAAAATACAACACATTGCTGCCCCGCTGCTCAACTGGGCTCGGTGAATAGCGGCTATCGAACTGAGTAATGACGACAATGACGGACAGGTATATAGTGCAGGTGGGGCCTGTCACCTGTCGTCATCACATCATTTGTCTAGGAGGCGTGATTAGAGGTGGCTTCAGCCAGGACAGGCAGAGCGTGATATGCCATACTCATGTGTTGTACTTCGTTACTCTCCTTCAGGGAACAGTAGTTATATACATAACTTTACCTTTTATTCACCGAGAGAGTTTTCCTCTTTTATAATAATTGGCTCATATATTCCACCGAATGGCTGCACTTTTGCCGCTGAAAACCATCTCGCTGAGCTGATTATAGAGGTGGAGAAAAAATACACGAACTCTTTCATCATAATACTGGGAGATTCTAACAGCGCAAACCTCTCAAATGAACTCCCCAAATACAGACAGCATATTAAGTGTCCCACCTGAGACAAAAACACACTGGACCATTGTTACACAGCTTTAAAGGACTCATATCACGCTGTTACCAGGGCTGCTCTGGGTTTTTCAGATCATTCTCTTATCCACCTCATCCCAACCTACAGACAGAAACTAAGAGCTTCCAAACCCAAGGTTCACACTGTTAAGAAGTGGACTGAGGAATCAAAGCAGATGCTACAGGCCTGCTTTGAATGCACAGACTGGACTGTTTTTGAAACTTCAGCCACTGACCTAAACCAACTAACTGATGTGGTGACATCATACATCAGTTTCTGTGAGGGCATGTGTGTGCAGACCAAGACCTTCTGCACCTTTGGGAACAATAAGACATGGTTTACTCCACACCTCAGGAATCTGCACAGGGAAAAGGAAGAAGCTCACAGCAGTGGAGATTGGGCGCGGTACAAGCAGGCCAGGAACAGACTAACAAAAGAGATCAAAGCAGCCAAGAGAAGCTACAGTGAGAAGCTGAAGAACAGCCTTTCTACTGGTGATACTTCGGCTGTATGGACCAGTCTGGGAAACCTGACAGCCTATAGGAGCCCCCCCACCCTTCCTGAACAGAATCCTTGCCTGGCGAACCGTCTGAATGGCTTCTACTGCAGACATGACAGGAAGGGCTGATCTTCCCTCCATCCAGGACTTATACAGGTCTAGGGTCAGGAAAAGAGCTGCTAAAATCTCTGCAGACCCCACACACCCTGCACATAAACTATTTAGAGCTTTACCTTCAGGCCGTCGCTACAGAGCGCTGTTTACTAAAACCAGCCGACACAGAGACAGTTTTTTCCCCCAGGCTGTTTCTCTGATGAACATTTAATAGAGTACCAAACAACAGCGTACAGATGTTGCAAATGCACCTTTGTATATATGTATATTTAAGGACATAAAGAAATATGTATAAATATATCTTATAACACATTAAAACAAAAAACCAAAGAGCAAAGTGTACCAGAGTCAAATTCCTTGTTTGTGTGTACGAACTTGGCAATAAAGCTGATTCTGATTCTGATTTGCTGGACTTGAATAAATTAAAATTTGTGGAAACCACTATATGTATTTAGTCAATGGAATATCAGATTGTATTAATTATTTTGCATGAGGTTGTTTTTAATCAAGCAGAGCAAGAAACTAATCCAAAGTAGAAATTTTGAAAGGTTCCAGTGAAGCTTCTGTCGGGAAATTCAATGTACAAATGTTCTTCTATTAGGCAAATGAATGATATTGAATAATTTAACCTGCAAAATATCTGAACTCTTATTTTGAAGAATTCTTCTGCTGTTTTGAAAATACAAACCTTTGCAGAACCTCTCACTCTGTTATCACTTTATAAGTTCCAGTCAAAGATAGCACAACTGGTTTTATAAATTATACATGGTTTGGGGAGAGGCAATGATGGAGTGATGTAGGCGGATATTTAAAGAAATCCTGTCGCTGGTTGCTATGGTGATTCCTGCCTGCTTTGCAGAGCAGAAGGAGCCCACAGCATCACTCTCCCCTCATGAAGAAACTTAGAAAGATTCAGATCTAAAAAACACTGGCGTTGTCGGAAAACCCTTGGACAAATTTAAAAAACTGGCAGAAATGCCTGAGGGGCACACAAAGTATTTCATGTGTCTACAGTGTTTTATATTGGAGGTCTGACAGGTTAAAAACACCCTTCGCTTGTAGTTTTGAGAAGAAATTTCAGACAAGAAGTAACGCACTTGGAGCTCTCAGGGAATTAAACAGAAAACTGTGTGTTTTATAGAAGTCTGAGACACACTTGGTGAAAGTAGTTGAAAATGTCTACAATTTGATGTTTGATTGTTGATGTATGTTATACTTAATCTCAGAGCTAACCTGAACTTATTTTTCTTTGTCTCCTGGGGACTGGTGACCCCAAGGAAGAAGGTGACCATACTAGGAAAGGTCCAAGTGAGGAGACCAGTACAAACCTAGTCCTGTTCTGTTCTCAAATAACAACCACTAACAAACAATGTCCCTATGTGTATGTTATCTATCTGTCACTTCCTGTAACATGAAGTCCTGAGCTCTGATTTCCTGCTCGTCAGACATGAAGTGGGGTGGAGGAGGGGGTTGGATGGGACAATGAACAGCCAGAATACGATATCAACCACAGAGAAGCTCTAAACACGTATTTATACAGAGATCATCTCAGGACACAGAGACAAGCTATAAACACACACATGGGAACGTGAATTATCACTGGTGGCTGACAAGGACCCTTATCATTATTTAAAGAGGAACGAATCCAGACACAAAGGTAGATATATCGCGGCAGAAGGAAATAAAAACAATGCTCATTGTCTGGTTCATGATGCAGCCGGACACAACCAAGAAACTGTCCCAGAGTACAAGAACTAAACTATTCATCTATCATCCACTGACTTCCGCTTACGAAGGCTCAAGTGATGGAGGTTACCAGTTCAAAAGGAGAAACAGATGTCCCAGTCCCAGTCTGTCTATTTCTCACTCCATCCTACAATCACTTGTGAACAACACACCAAGATATCTGAACTCATCTGCTTGAGGCAGAGACTGACCCCTGACCTAGGAAGTCATCCCTGCAGAAGTCCAACCTGCACTGGGAACAACTTTGACTTTGTGCCAACGATGTACTTGCCTGCCTTAACAGAGGCCAGATAGCTCAACAACGCAAACCCAACCCCCTTTACTCCCTGTCACCAGGTCCACAAAACCCATCTGGACTGTTGAAACCAAAAGTTTACATGCACTGTATAAAAAGACACAAACATTTCTCCCTGTCTGACTTCCCTGTCTGAAATCAGACTCTAAGACAATCCTGCTTTAGGTCAGTTAGATTTAACAAAATTATTTCTTATTATTTTTGCTAAATGTCAAAATACTGAGTGAGAGAATTTTTAAGAAACACTAAGATTACTAAGCCTTTAAATAGTTTGGCAAAGTCGAGATGATGTCATGACTTTGTAAGCTTCTGAAAATTTGAGTTAAATGGGAGCCGACCTCTGGATGTATTTTAAGGCAACACCTCAAACTCACTGCTTTCTTATGCGACATCATGTTTAAAGATAAGAAATAGCTGTGTACCTCCACAGGTCTGGTTCATTCTTTGGTATAGCTTCCACATGCCTGAAGGTGACATCTTCTTCTGCTCAAGTAATTATATGCAAGTCTAAACAGCATTTCTCATGCCTTTGTTTTTGTTTGCTTTTGGCAGTAAAATTTAAATGTCCCCCATCTCAGACCAAAACATAAACATCAAAATAAAGCGAACACCCTCCTGCATCTGCATGAAATGGTTTGTTCTTGCCGTAGCGCATTTGAAGGTGACGGTGTTTAGTAGCAGGTCATTAGATGCGCCTGGGGTTAAGAAAGACCATGCTGCCTAGAAAAATAATTAAATCAGGTTTTCAAAAAAGGAAAGAGGAAAAGAAAGAGAAAGTTAGAGAAAGCTAGACTTCTAGGACTTGATCGATGAATCTGCAAGCAAGAAGGCTCAGCGCTGCTCCTGGTGAGTCAGGCTGAGCAAGGGCAGTGATAGCTGTCAGATGGAATATTTAAAAGTTTGGCTTTGCAGGTGTTTTTTGTTCTTAACTTGTTTTCACTGTTTTGAGGTGATGATGTCAATATATGTACATTTTTCTTGATTGAAAGGTTATACAAAGTTTTGCTTTGAATTTTGCATAAATTTCTGAATTGCATACTGTATGCAGACTGTTAAATGTACAATTCACCAGCAGTAAGTATTGTTTTTGTACTGGTATTGAACTACAGGAAGTGTAGGGGCGTTCCAATTAGATATTTTGTCATGGGGCCCAAAATTCCTGGCTGCGCCCCTGAGTCCTCTACCAACCTGACCCGAAAGGCCACTCAGAGAAGAGGAGCCATTGCTCCAAATGTTGTAAGAATTAAATATGTGCATAAGAGTTTAAACCTGGGCAAAAGGAAATGCATAAAACACAATAAGATCAAATCAAGAATTTGTTCCATACGGTAGTCCTTCTACTGACCAACAATCAAAGGAATTCTGATCAATCTCTAAGTGTTTTTCATTGTTTTTCTACATGTGTTCTTTCAAGCAAAAACAAAAACATGCTATCCTCCACGCCTTGTGATGCACACCCTTAAAATCTTGTTTGCTTTCCTGTTTTTCCCACTTCCATCATCCACTTTCAGGACACCAACACACAACCCTTGTTAGACCCACACATGACCAAGAAAGTGCACACACACACTCAGAGGCACCTACAAATGTGGACCTCTGTTCTAAGAGGATATCTTAAAAAACATCTCCACCCTTCCACAAACAGGTCGATAGGTTGCATTACTTTTCGTGTGTGTTTGTGTGTGTGAAGCCGAAAATGTCCCTCGGGTTGGTATCTGAGAGGAAGTAACGCAGCATTAACTTCCTGGCTGGTTCAGCTTGGCACATTTTCTGTCAGGATCTGAGAATAGAACAAGGCGCTGAGTGAACTCCGTATGGCAAACCTAAATTTAGATCTACATGTGTTTGTCTGTTAGTGTGAATTACTGCATGTGTTATTTTAAGAGCAGAAGCCGGTGAGCAGCTTGTTCTGTTCTTATAACACCATTGTGCACTAACAACAATATTGTTTTAGTAAGGAAATGAGATTCCTTACAAGTGTCACACTGATACAAGAATTTTCCAGATTATAATCTGCACAGGGTAGGGATTAAGTAGCAGGGTTTAAAGTTTTTATTCCTGGTTTGGATGGAGGAAAAAAACTTATTGTTACTGCTGTCAAACTCAATCGCTTTTGCACCTGCAGACATATATGCACACAAGGATCCACACAATATCATCAAAATGGTACTCAGCTGCAGCAGCAGTGGTCAGAATGATCTACTACCTTATAAATAGTAGGTGGGATAATTGTTTTTATGAGCTAAAACCTTCTCCACCTGTAAACAAAGTAATCTTCAACTGGTAGAAAAATCTTTCAGAGTCCAGTACTGACAGCAGCTCTCTTATCTGTTCCTTCCTACGTTTATATTCCAACTGGGATTTATTACCACCCTACGACAGCAATGTCTGCTTTTCCTCCCACTGTTTCCTTGCTGCTCTATTATAACGTCTATAAATGGACATGGTATCTGTTTTCCAGAGTGAAGGAAATGGTCACTGCAGTCCCTGAATGGTTGAAAAGCTACAAACTGCTCAGTGAAAAATTTTGTCACGTTACCACCACATATTTCAAAGTGTTTTAGTGTGACAGAACAACACAAAGTGATGCATAACTGTGAAGTGGAAGAAAAATTACAAATGTTTTTCAGAATTTTCTACTAACAAGAATCAGAAAGTGTGGCATGCATCTGTTTTTTGCCCCATTTAGCTGAATCCAGTGCAACAAACTGCCTCCAGAAGTCACTTTATTGTTAAACAGAGTCCCCGTTGTGAAACAAAATGTAAGTATAAATGCAGCTGTTCTGTGATGCTCTCAGAGGGTAATTAGAGGACATTAGTGAACAAACAGCATCATGAAGAACAAGGAACACAGCAGACAGGTCAGACAGAAAGTTGTTTATGTTTAAAGAAGGTTTTAAAACAATATCAGAAACTTTAAACATCCCACAGAGCTCTGTTCAGTTCATTATCCAAAAACACTAAGAGGATGGTACAACCAAAAACCCAACAAGACATGGTTGTCCACTTTAAACTGGACCAGGAGAACATAATTCAGAGAAGCAGCAAAGGGGTTCATGGTAACTCTGGAGGAGCTGCAGAGATCCACAGCTCAAGTAGGAGAATCAGTTAACACGACAGCTATTAGTTGTCCACAAATCTGTCCTCTGTGAGCAAGTGGAAAGAAGAAAGTTATTGTAAAGAGAAAGCTATAAGAAGTTCATTTGCAGTTTGCCACAAACCATTTAGCAGATTCTTTTTCTTTTTTGTCTTATATTTTTATTGAATTTGTCTCTTTAACACAAACCGCTTAACATTGCAAATAAACATCTAAACCTCCTCAAACCTGCATGGATCATGATCAAGAGCAGAAATACACAAAACTCAAAGCGGAGGATCTATGAAAACAATAGAGACAATAAGCCCTGCTTCCAGCCCCTGTGATATAACTCATATATGGCCTCCAGAGATGCACAGTCCTGCTGTTTGCCCTTAGTATGTTAGTCTTTCCTGGCCTTGAGAATCTGCAATTTCCTTCTTCCAGAGTCCCAGGGAGTGGGCATCCATGTTCCTCCAACATATTGCAACAGCTCTCCTAGCCTGAAGTAGTCCATAGTCTAGTAATTTACTCTGCTTCTCCGATTGTTGAAATTCCAAGTACAGAGTTTAACCTTTAGAGGGATTTTTACATAAACAGTTTAGACAAACACTTGATAACTTGATCTATCCATAATTCCTGAATTTTAGGACATTCCCACAGACAATGTTATAAATGTATTTTTAAAAAAAGGTTATTTGTGTTCTTTTTTAGTGTTTTAATATCTGAGTAATATAGGAAAGTTTTTAAGGGGGAATCTGGAACAGATTGTTGCTCTATGTGTACCCAGGCAGGGGGTGTCCTCGGGCAAAAATAAACTGGGCATCCACGTAATAGCATCTGAGATAGGTAGTGTGAAGTCAACCTCTTTCATAGGGCAAGGTACAGTAATTTAGGCGGAGTGTTCCTGTCCTATTGCACCAAATAAATTAGTTAAAATAGTTTTTTTTCCAGTTGTCATGGAATGAAACTGACAGTGGCAGTGGAAGTGTTTGGAAATGATACAGAAATTTTGGCAAGATTGTCATATTTAGGATATTTATATGGCTTATAATGGATATAGGCAGATAAGACTAGGGGTGTCCTGTATGTCTTAGATGTTTCCCTGCTTTAACACACCTGATTCAGGTGATTGCAGTTCAGCAAAAACCTCTTAATCAGCAACCTATGGAAATCAGGTGTGATGAAGCAGGGAAACATCTACAACATGCAGGACACCTACCCTCCAGAACCGACTTTGGACACCCCTGGATTAGACCATGGATTTAGCACTTCTGTGACCTCTTCCACAAGTGGGTCATAATTTGCTGCCCTCATTTCATTGAGGTTAGGGTAATCTTGATCTCTGCTGATAGATCTTGTGCCAACATGATTTTGGCCCAGTCAAACATAATGTCTTGTTTCATTGCTTCCTGAAATACAAATTTTTTCTCTAGGAATTTCAACAAGTGAAGCAGCACCACTCTGCTTTGTTTTGGTGTCCTGGAAGCTAGCGTGTGATTCACTCGCTCCAGTGTGAAGGACTTGTTGAATGCTAGCTCCAGCCACTTCAGTAGCATGTGGTTAATAAAGCCGAAGAGTTGTTTCCCCTCTGCTCTCTCTTGTATGCAAAAAACGACTAAGTTCTTTCGTATTCCCCAGTTTTCCAAGTCATGTGTCTAAGCTTCAAGAAGCAGGATTTATTTAATAGCTGAGTTCAGCCGTGTTGTTTCTTCAAGTGTGCCCTCTACCTCGGCGATGCGGGCCTCCGCGTCCTCAAAATGGGTCGCCTGGTTCAATATGTCTCACTTTACCTCCAACCCTCCAGTGCAGTCATGGCGTTTGCCAAGCCTTACATCGATGCTGTCCAAAATCTGACTGCAGCGATTTGAGCTTCTAAAATACTTTGGCTATGCTAGTCACATTAGCATCCATGCTGCACGTTGGGCTCGGTGACGCTGTTTTAGTGCCTGTCTTGCATCTTCAGGAAAAGATTTCACGCTGTTTCACAGATGAAGCTTTTGACATATCAATGCTGTATTTTCTGTATCATATTAACAGCCTATGCAAAGG
This sequence comes from Girardinichthys multiradiatus, assembly GCF_021462225.1. Classification (NCBI taxonomy): domain Eukaryota; kingdom Metazoa; phylum Chordata; class Actinopteri; order Cyprinodontiformes; family Goodeidae; genus Girardinichthys; species Girardinichthys multiradiatus. The sequence goes on along the minus strand of NC_061807.1, from coordinate 15,056,264 downwards.
TTTTTTTTTATAGTTTGAACACTGTCATGAGCTATCCCACTATGCTGCCATATTGAAACCTGGTTACTTGACACAGTTAACATACGGAAGCAGGTGCTTTGGTCAGAAGAGAGAAGAGTTTAACTTTTTTCCCCAACATAAAAAGGCTATGTGTATCAGAAAGCCAACACTTCACATTCTACTGAACACACCATGCCTACTGTGAAATATAGTAATGGCAGCATCATGGTTCTACAAAGTATTGACTCAGCTGGGGGTTGAATACTAATGCACGCCACATTTTCTGAGTTGCATTGTTAAAACAACGTATCCTCTTCCTTCCTAGTTTTCGGTCTATTACATATATCCTCATAAAATAAAAAAGCATTGATATTTATAGCTGTAATGTGACAGGGGTGTGAATACTTTTACAAGTAACTTTAGCTTTTTGTTCAAAAGGTTCGAAGGGAATCACGCCGCATTAATATTGTTAAATAGAGTTTTAGATCTACAGAAGTAATCGCTGAAGTAAAAATGAATTTTTTTGACTAAAGCTACAGATATTAAAGTGTTCCTTGTTGTTGTCAATGCCATGTTCATTTTTCAGTGCTTGAGTTGCACTGGTCTGGATTTATTTAGACTTTATTTTAGCAGTCAGATTAGGTATAAGTTCAGGCTGCAGTAGGAAAGTTAAATGTCCGATGGCACCAGGAAATTGTCGTAGGACAAAGGCAGGATGTTAAGAGCAGAGTTCACCTCATTAAGGAGGCAAACACCGACTTATGGAAACTACAAAAAATGTTGAACAAACAAGATGATGGAGGACAGGTAGTATGGTTGCTATAACATTGCTATCATTTCAGCCATATATTATGCCTACCATGGATGTAAATTGGAGGCTCAATCAAGCCAGAACATTTTGTTCTTATATCCAAAATTAGATTTTTGACTTGCATAGCTTGGTATGCTTTCTGTTTTAACAGTGCTTGCAATCACTAGTTTATTGTTGCATTGTGGGGTTGCATGAGGTCAGCCTGTGTAGTTGCCTGACATGTAGAGCATACAAATGTCACAGTACTCTATGTCTGGAACTAATGAATGCACAAGGAACAACGAAACTCATTGCTTCATCCCATACCGTGCTGTAGAAATGTTTTGTTTTGTTACTTTCACCGATGCTTTTCTAAAGGCTTTCACCATGACTTTAGATTGACCTCAAATAATTTTTTTAATTGATGAGATTGTCAGAATATGCCTTGTTCTAACCCTACCATGTGAGGATTAAAAACTGTTTTTTTGACGGTCAATACATGTCAAATAGTTTCTTTAAAAGGAGCAACCGTATACGACTAGTTTAGGAGTCAGGACAGTTTTTGAAATAATTCACTACTCATATCTTTGAATAGAGATTGATGTGTTTTTTTATTTTTAAAGGGATTGCTGTGTGAAACTTTAACAGAAAAAATTTGGCTTCCATCCAAAAATATTTGTTTTATATTAACTTTCTCTCTGGAGTTTAAACCAGGGTGTGGATAAATAAAAGCTCACATCTCTTATTGGCTGTGTTAGGCAATGTTGCGTCCGCCTTCTCAAAGTCTTCTTCTGATTGGGTGATCTGTGCCTGACTCTTTCAAAGAAGTAAGTTCTGTCCGACCGAACCAGGATAGCTTCATCACCCATTAAAATTTGGTTTAAAAATTGTTTTGCTTGCACCAAACGTTTTGCTACATTCAACTAATTCTGTGTATAGATTTTTTTCCTCCCATTCAACTGAGTTAGATAAGCTCCAAGACTCAGTTCAGTTCTGAGGTTTAATTAACATCAAGGTTTGGCACAAGTTCTTGTGCCAAACCTTTATGTTCACATTAATATAAACTCTTTCCTTACCAAAAATAAATGCTATAGCAACCTAAACCTAACCAAGTTTAAACGAACTAGTTAATTGAATTATGTATTTTGTTTAAAAGACAAGTAGAGTTTAAATGTGTCAGGCCCACATTCTAATATAGAGCATCACTAGTACATGAGCAGCAATGTTTGAGTCTCAGTCTGACTACTGAGAGTCAAGTCAAATTTATTTATAAAGCCCATTTCATATGACACTCAATGGGCTAAAAACAGACAAATACGCATAATAAAACAATGATAAAACAATGAAAAACCAATAAAAATAAAAAACAGCACAAGTACCATAAAATCAAGAATAATATAAAAGTAATAAAAACAGAATAGATAAGGATTTCCAAAGCTAGAAACATAAGTCTAACAAAAGGCTTGATAAAATAAATATGTTTTAAGTTTGGTTTTAAAGCTAGATAATATTGAAACTGGTCTGAGATGAGTTCCAGAGAACTGGACCATAATGACTAATGGTGCTTGTCTAGAATTAATTCTATGTATGACCAGAAGATGCTTACTAGAAGAGCTTAATGGCCTGTCTGGGATATAATCAGTAAGCATCTCAGAAATATAAGGAGGTTTTGGGGTCTGGGAGTATCTGTTTGTTTTCTGTTTCTTGCCTGTTATTTACTCTGCTCTGTCCAGAGGGGGCGTGGGAGCTCATGGGTGCACAGGTGACAGGTGTGGCTCATCTTGATGATGGCTGCTGGGAGCATTTAAGCAGGAGGCTGCTAGCACTCTGATGCCTGAGCGTTAGCCAACAGTGGAAACAGACTCTCACCAGACTCTAGCGTTGTGCTTAAGCTTTCATGTCAAGCCCTGGCTCAGTTTCCAGTTCGTTTCCTGACTTCTGGATCAAAGATTCAAGCCTCCAGTTTCCTTCTCTAGACAACCTCCAGGCTGGCAGCTTCCTGGCTCTGCGATCAGCCGGCCACAATCAATACCGAACCTTGTTCACCCTCCAACGAGCTCCCGTGCAAGCCCCACCACCCATCGCACCACGCCACCTTCGTCACACCACGACTTAACTGGACATCCTGGAAACAACCTTCAAGCATCCACAGACTAACGTAGCTTGGATATTACTCTCCTCAGTCTCCTCTGGTCTCGTGCTGCCAGACTCCACATCTCTTTCCCCCTGGCAGTTCAATCATCTCCTCCAGTAAGTGTTTGATATTACTCTTACTGTAATAATCAACCCATTACTCAGTACTTACCTGTTCTCCCCTTCTCTGTGCAGTTGGTGATCTACCGGTCCTGGTTCTCGCCACTACTCATTCCTCTAAAAATAAATCTCTTAAAAATCTATAAAACTCTCCTGAGTGTATTTCTGCATGTGGGTCAGATCCTTTTCTAAAATCAAGATAAGAGGGGCCAGACTGTTTAAAGATTTGAAGACAGTTGTTAGTATTTTAAAATCAACTCTGTTTAACTGGTAGCCAGTGAAGAGATTTCAAAACAGGAGTACTATGCTTGACCCTTTTGTTTCGTTAGAAGACTAGCTGCTACGTTTTGGATCAATTGAAGTTTGTTGAGGTACTGTTTTGATACTCCAGCAAGAAGCGCATTACAGTAGTCCAATCTACTAGTGATAAAGGCATGGATCGTTTTTTCTAAGTCGGATTGTGACAAGAAAGATCTAATTTGAGAGATTATCCTGAGGTGGTAAAAAGCGGTCTGTGACATGTTATGAGTGTTTTTGAAAGTTGAGGTTACAATCTTAAGTCACAGCTAGGCTCTTAACTTGTTCATGTGGTTTAGCTGACAAAACGTTTAAAAGGGGATAAATGAGGTGTTTTAGACTGTCAAGACCTAAAAACAGTATCTCAATTTTATCCTTATTAAGCTTTAGAAAATTGTTGGACAACCAGTTTTTAACATCAGAAAGGCGTTCAAGAGTCTTAACAGGGCTCATGTTATCAGCTGAGATAGATGTGTATAGCTGTGTATCATCAGCATATGAATGGTAAGAGATATCATCTAATTATTGAACCAAGGGGAAGCATATATAAACTGAACAGGAGAGGACCTAGAATGGATCCTTAAGGAACACCATAATCAGTGTTAACCCTGTCTGATTCAATGTTATTAATGGCAAAAGAAAATGTTCTACCTGAAAGATGCGAAGACGACCAATTAAAAACAGGACCATTTCGACTTGTTCAAGATGCTAAAGAATAGTGTGGTCAACTGTGTCAACGGCTGCACTAAGTTGAAGAAAAATCAGGACAGTGATTTTGTTGGTCACTACACATTTTCAGATAGTTATCTATCAACTAACCAATGCTGTTTCTGTGCTATGATTGGTTCTCAGAACAGACTGGAAAGTATCAAATAAACTGTTTTGGATTAAATGCATATGAAGTTGACGATACACTACTTTTTCCAGTAGTTTCCCTAGAAATGGGTCTGTAATTATCTAAGGACAGTGGGTCCAATGTACAATTTTTTTAGCAATGGTACAAGAGCATGTTTAGGAGCGTGGGGAATTCTGGAGGTTAAGGAGGCATTAACAATGTCTGTCACGTCATCCACCAAACAACCAAGGATGTTTTTAAAGAACTTGGTGGGAGTGGTGTCTAAGGCACTGGTTGCAGAGCTTAATTGGTGTATGATTTCTTCCAGCTCATGTCTATTTACTGGAAGAAAATTGGAGAAAGTTATATTGGTTTGCAAAATTTGCATGAGGGTAGAGGTGTACAGGTCAGAGATGGTATTAGCAAAACCATTTCTAATTTTGCCAATCTTTGATGCAAAATGCAAAGCAAAATCATTGCATTTATCAACAGAAATAAACTCTGGAGTAGAATTCACAGGATTAATAAGACTGTCTTAGGTATTAAACAAAACATTGCTATTTTCAGCATTAACAGAGATTATTTGAGAGAAAAAATCTTCTGTATTACTATGAAAACAATCTGTATATCAAAGCCAAGCTGAAGCTGCAAGTCCGAGTTTATTTGAAGAGCTTGAAAAATTGATGGAGGTTTTACATGTTCACCAGGTGAAACCTGATAAATGTAGTTTGTTTCAGCAGATACAGTTGCTAGAAGTTCAGCAACAATTTAAATGTGCTTTACGTTAAAATCCCTGTTTGCCTAAAGGATGTGACAATTATGTAAAACAAAACCAGGCAACTGGTGGATTCGTAAAGAAATCTTTGAAGTCTTAATGCTACGACTGAAACCTGGGATTTACTTGTCTGTGTTTATTTTGTTTTTATATTCCGTTTGATTTGACACATCCTTCACCAGTATGCCCAAACTGTTCCCTTACCTCTAAACGTGACACTGGCCAAAGGGTCTGATCTTCTCAAGTTGTTAGCCCGCTGGAGGACGCAGCGTAACATGGCTAAAGTTGATTCCAACAGGGCTCTGAAGACTGCGGGGCTGAAGGAAATCCCTCAGAAATGATTGTTTTAAAGCTGAATGAATGAGAAGTGACTGAGTTCAGAAGATGGTAAGGATCCAGTGTGGAAGAAGATATGGCTTACATAACCAAAAAATGAGCTATGTAATGATAAGGAGGCATCCACAGTAATTAACCTTGGATCAGTAGGTAGAATAGAGATCTTCTTCCAAAAAGATCTCCACTAAATGAAGTTCTTTGATGCCAAAAACGGAGGCTGATTATCCACAGATTGTTCTCCCGCTTTGTCTCTGTCTGGATCAGAATCTACAGAATAAAAGCTCTTTTTCTCAAGCAATCTTTCTGGTTTTTTTCGTGTTCTGTCTTTGGATCTCCTGTGGGGGAAAAGTGGACTGAGCAAGCCTGTCAGGAACCCACACCTCACATCCAAAGGAAATCTCAACATTTCCTGTGCTCTTTTCCTCTCTTATCTCCTGATTGTTTCCTTCTCAACCAAATACTGGCCAGAATATCTGTTTCTACCCACTGTGCCCTTTTCTCTCTGTTAATCCATTTTATTTAACTTTTATTTAAGAATCACTTATTTTAGGCTCATATTGTGGTAAATACCAGCACACAGTAAAATAGCGCCACCTACTGGTGACAAACTGTGTCCACTGATTTGAAGAGAAGGAAAACTAAACTTTACAACAAAGCATAATTAAATGTTTACTCAAACTTAATCGTTTAGTCTGACAAACTCTGATGTCCTGTAGTATAGTTATATTTTTACCTCAAAACCAAGTTGTCATAATTATTATTTTATAAATTAGCTGACTTATAAAATGAAATCTGGGCTGCATGGTGGCGCAGTTGGTAGCACTGTTGCCTTGCAGCAAGAAGGTCCTGGGTTCAATTCCTGACCAGGGGTCTTTCTGCATGGAGTTTGCATGTTCTCCCCATGCATGCATAGGTTCTCACCAGGTACTCTGGCTTCCTCCAACAGTCCAAAGACATGCCTATTAGGTTAATTGGTCACTCTAAATTGCCCTTAGGTGTATGAATGAGTGTGTGCATGGTTGTTTGTGTGTTGCCCTGCGATGGACTGGCAACCTGTCCAGGGTGTACCCTGCCTCTCGCCCATAGACTGCTGGAGATAGGCACCAGCTCCCCTGTGACCCACTATGGAATAAGTGGTAGAAAATGACTGACTGAAAAAAATAAAATGAAATCCTTGTTTCAGCATTCAGAAACACATGTCACATTCAGGCTTGCCAAGTATTTACATCTTCCTCTGCACACAGTCACTGAGGGCCTTCGGTGCTGTATTTGGAAGAATGTTTAAACGTGTAATTTTTAAATTGCAATGTCGACGTTTGAAAAATCTATTCATTATTTTGTGAGCAATAAGAAGGTGTTTTTCTTGGCTGACAGGGTTAGTATTTTGAGACAAATGTGAAAATAAAGAGTAGAATAACAGCGTTAGCGTTTATTACGATAGCTGAGCAGTAAAACTCAACAAGCATTCACGATGGCTTTTATTCAGGTCTTGACTTGGCCTGGATAGTCACAAGTTGGTCTGTGTGTGTCTGATAACCTGCTGCAGGCTCTGGCCTAAATTGCACAGGGAACCTTTGTGCTCACAGACCCTGTTAAGTCAGATAACTCAGTAAAGGCTAAATGTTGACTTAAACTGGCCTAAACAAACTCTGTAGATAAAACAGTGTTTTTAACCCCCTTGAAATGCTGATGGATCAGATTATGGTAATCTGTAATGTGGTCATTTGTTAGATTTAATTATGTGTTAGTGACTGTGTATGTAAATCAGTATAATTAAACTGTGTATGTTATTCATATAAGTCAGGGTAGAAGAAAGTACACCCTCTGTCAGTTCTACGATTTTAACATTTAACATTTTTTAAAGCCTTTTCTGCGTCAGATTGTCAGACACTGCTGCAATAAAACATTTATTTAAAGGCTGTTTAGACATCTTAATCGGGGTGTCAATAAATGTGGAATATGGTGTGTACACTTGTCAAAGATACCAGAAAGCATCCATATTTTTTTTGCATTAACAAACAAAACGAAGGGACAGAGTAAAGTGGCAGTGTTGGAGAGCGATAGGGTACAAGAGTTTACCAGCACATACTAGCATGGCAAGGATTTTATATGTCAACTACAACTCCAATCAGACTAAAGCCTCTTTACAACTTAAAAACATTCAAAAGAAATCCTGAGAAGATAAAAATTAGATTAGTTTATGTATGCAGAGTATCTAACCAAGGCAAGTACAAAAGGGAGCAGCCATGGCTCAGGGCCCTCTCCACTCACCTGATCAAATTACAGGCATCTGAGAGAGGGAAAACATCAGCAATCTAATAATAGTAATGGAAGACTGAGTTAAGTTACAGGTCCGTCTCAAAAAATGTGTGTATTTTTTATTTTAGCAATAGATTAATTACACACAGAGTGAGATTTTTTTAAGTGTCTGCCTCTGGTAATTTTGCAGATAATGACTTAAAACTAATCAACTCCCCAACTTCAGTTTCTCTGGATTTTTTTTAAATTACATGTATTTTGAGAGCAGAAACGCTGCTGAAAAGTGCATCTATGTGCTGTACAGTGTAAAGCACTCGGTAACTGGACTGGGCTCATGTCATGGAGGCAATCAGGCTGTGGCACTGATGAAGTGTTAAAGAAGCCCAGGTTGCTGCGTTTGCATCGTAGGGTCTGGTGTCTCTCATCTTCCTCTTGACAATACCCTATAGATTATCTACAGGGTTGAGGTCAGGCCAGTTTGCTGGCCAATAACCACAGTCATAGCATGGTGATTAAGGCCAGTATTGGTAGTTTTGCCAGTGTGGGTAGGACCAAGTCTTGTTGTCATAGGAAATTAGCATCTCCATAAAGCTTGTCGGCAGAAGGAAGCATCAAGAGCTCTAAAACGATCTGGCGCAAATGAGCTGATAAAACACAGTGGAGCAGCACCAGCAGATGACACTTCTACCCAAATCATCTCTGACTGTAGGAACGTCACACAGGACCTTAAGCATTTCTTTGCCTCTCCACTTTTCCTCCAGACTCTTGAAAATTGATTTGCAAATGAAATGCAAAAATTACTTTGACAAGAAAACGTTGGATCCCTGAGTGAAAGTCTGGTCCTTTTTCTCCTTAGCCCATTTAAGACAGTTGTAACATTGGTTCGGGAGTGGCATAACACCCGAATCCTTGAATGGGCTTTGCTTCACAATCCAAAACCACCCTGCTAAAATACATTTTCTTTCCACTCAACTTTCTACTAAGCCATCTTTAAGCAATGACTTTTTGTGGTTTTTCCCTCTCTCTGGAGGTAGTCAGAGACAGTGTGCTGGACATCTGTAAATGTCAGGATCTGAGGGTTGTGTGCAGGACCAAAATGCAGAAAGGACCGTGGAGCAGCAGCTATACTTCAAGCTCCCCTGCATGAAGCAGCACCACACCCAGCAACCTACAGAGGAAACCAATTTCAGCTAATTGAATGTAGGATGGGCTGCACGGTGATGCAGTTGGTAGCACTGTTGCCTGGCAGCAAGAAGGTCCTGGGATTGACTCCTGGCTGGGGGTCTTTATGCTTGGAGTTTGCATGTTCTCCCTATGCATGCATGGGTTTTCTTCAAGTACTCCAGTTTCCTCCAAAAACATGACTGTTTAATTGGTCTCTCTAAATTGCCCTGAGGTATGGGTATAAGCATTGTTGTTTGTCCTGTATGTTTCTGTATTGCCCTGCGATGGACTGACAGCCTGTCCAGGGTGTACCCTGCCTCCCGCCCATAGACCACTGGATATAAGCACCAGCTACCCCATGACCCTCCCCCAAGAAGTGGGTATAGAAAATGGATGGATGGATGCAGGATCTTGTTCTTTCTGGCATGATGCATATTTCATGACCATAGGTGAGAGTCAGAACCATCAATTCACCAGGCCCCTGTGGACCAAAAAATAAAGACCTTTGCTTGTTGGGTTTTTTCCTTACCACAACAGATTAGAGCGTTGCCTACATTTCTGCAGATGATGCCCTGATCAGTCCATCCACCTTTTGGCCCATCCCACCATCATTGTGCAGAAGTCACCAAGCTTGTGAACTCCTCAACCTGAGGCTGAGACTGAGCCTAGAGATGAACAATCCTGACTCTCATCCCTGATGCTTTACACTTGGCTGTTAGTCGTTCCAGTGCACTCTGAAGGTCATGGCTGGAAGATGCCAAAATAACCAAATCATCTGCAAAAAACAAGGATGAGACTCTGAGGTTGCTAAACCAAGCACCCTCCACCCAATGGCAACATCTTGACATCTAGTTGATGAAAGCCTACCTGCAACAGGAGTCCTACCTGCAATGGGAACGAGCTCCACTTTATGCAAAGAATGTGGACACAGTTCTTCCTTTGGTAATGCAAGGAGCTGATAGCCTTACAACTCCCACAAAATACCTTGAGTGTCAGGGTCATAGGCTTTCTCCCGATCCATGAAACACACGTGAACCTGACAACCAAACTTTCATGACCCCATAAGCTGTTTCATTTGGGTTAAAGATCTCGTGCATTGCTCCAAAGCCAGGATGAAAGTCACACTGCCCTTCCATGACTCCAAGGTTTGATTTGACAATTTATTGGAGACACATTCGTCAGGCTTCTTTATTAAAAACTGGGACTGCCATCCGGGTCTGCCACTCCACTGTCCATCTGACATCGAAGAGGCATGTAAACCATAACAACCCAACAATGTCCAGAGCTTTCAGCATTTTGTGGCAAATCTCATCCACCACTGATTCCCCTCCGCTGGGAGCTCTTAAACTGCCTCATAGACCTCTGCCATTGTTGGGGTCTGGGAGATCCTGTCTTCTGTTTTTTGCCTGCTTTTAACTGTGCTTCACCACTGGAGGCCGCTTGAGCTCCTGGGATGAGAGGTTGGCAGGTGTAGCTCATTGCCATCATCAGGAAGTGTATATGAGAAGCAGGTTGCCAGAATTTCAGCGCCTGAGTGTTTGCTTATTGTGGTAACTCAACCGGCCAGAGCTTTTGATATCTTCCTTAAGAGATCATTGTTTGTTACCTCGTTGTCTTTGCTCCTTCCCAGGTAAACTTCCTAGTCCTGGTTCCTGTTCCAGTCACTCTGTTAAGAAAAAATTCAAGATCTCCAAGAATCCCCTCACGGATCAAGCTCCAGCTGGCAGCCGCTAAGCTCCTCGTTCTCCCTGGCCTCAGGCATAAGCGAACCCTGCTCACCCTTCAACGTGTTTCACCACCAAACTGCAAGCACAGGTATCTAGAGCTCACCATTTGCTCTTTGGAAATAGCCATGGACCAAACCTCCACCTGTGCGTATTTCACCTACCTTGGATGTAGGAAAAGATCGCCATCAGACAAACTGTCTACCAAACTCCCAGGCTCCGCTTCACTCCCTCCCTGGCGGATCCTCCTCTTCAACCCTGTAAGCAAACCCGCTCTTCTATATTACTATCATCACCCAGATCAATGCCATACTTACCTGATCTTCCTTCTCTGTGCAGCAGTATATCTCAGTCCTGGGCCTCACACCATAACACATTCCTGTGAAAAAATAAACTTGTTAAACTTTCTTTGCCTCTTGAGTGATTTGGGTCAAGTCCGTCAACAAAACGGTGACAGCCATGATATTACAACAGGTAAAATATTTCAAATGTTCAAAACATTGGATAAAAAATTTCTTTAAAGTTAACTGGATGTTAAATATAAAACCTGTGGTCAGTCAAAGAAACTTTTGGACTTGTGGACCAGCTGACCTAATGACGCCGCATATCAGAACCATACTGTCCATGGTTGCATGACTGCCAGAGGGAGGAATGTCAGGGTTCCCAAAGGATGAGCTCTGCTGAAAGAGTGGTGGTGTCTATAAACACAGCCAGCCTTTACAGGAAACACTGGTATTCTTCTTCCCTTTCTGTGACTGCATCCTTAATTTAGCCTCTCACTCTTTCCCATCATCCTAACATCTATTTCTTTCTGTCCACCTCTCTTTCTATCTGCCCCACCCTATGAAACACTAATATCAGAGGGGTTCATTTAATAACCTTGCAGATGTTTTAGAGTTTGATGACAACTTTAACAGTAAAAGCTCCAGTTCCATGCAAGAAAAGATATTTTGCTTTTTGTTCCATGATCTTTCTTTACTTTCACTCTTTTGTGTAACTCGGACAAACACATGCACACCTTCCATACCTTCATAGGTGACGCTGCAGTAGGCATCACTGATGTCCTCGTCCGGCGTTTGTAGACGCTCCGCACACAGAATAAAAACACGCAACATTGCTCAAACACACACAAGCACAGATCTTTCAGATTCCATCAACACAAACGCACACGCTGTAGTCCATACAAAGGCAACATATATTCCAAAGACGTATCTAGGAAATCAGGGAAGACCCCGGTAGAGATAAAGAAGGAAATGGGAAGAAGAGGGAGAGAGATTGAATAAGGACTTGAAGAGCGGCTGGTGGAGCTGCGGCGGTCAGCTGCCTCAGCCCCCCAACCTCTAGCACTTGCATAGCTGAGCCATAGTGCAGAAGCTGACTCATGCATGCATACACTCTGTCCCCTCAATCACAGCTGGCTTAAAGGGCCACAGACACTCCCAATGGTCTTTATTTTCCAGTCAAAAATGCCCCGAATGACATGCAGTCATTTATCTACTGACTTCTCTGCCAGCCCAACTCAAAACAGAGTTAATATAAATAAACAACATGATACAGTAATTCAATCGGAGGCTCAATTTGGACCTAATTTGGTAGACATGCACAGTACCTATGACCATATAAATAATTTAATACACACTGGGCTAATTGTATGAGAAGTGGCATCAAGAGGTGAGTGACGTGTAATCAGACAGTTCCCAAAACACATGACAGTCCAAAAAGTGACTGAAGGTTTCCATGCAGATGATGTCTTTACTAGCACTTGACAGGGTTGATATTGGGGGCTTTGCATGAGGCCAGGGACTCAAAGAGTCAGGCCTTGTGTTTGATTCTATGTATTTAAAAATCTGTAAGACTGCTCAAATATCCCTTATTATTAAATTAATACACAAACTGTGTTTTATTTTCTGAAGGTTGAAAGTTACATCCTAGGAAAAGAACAGGCCAACTTGCAGGCAAGGAGTAAACAGCCAAAATGGTAAGAAATAGAAGTAATGGAACTTGGCAGACAGTAAAACAGGTGGATTTAGCAAAGAGTTGACTAAACTGAGAGGTAAGCTAGGACAGTCTTTACTCAACAAGAAGCAAGTTACAGGGTGTAGCTGACAAGGAAAGCTGGGGAATTACACTAAAGGAATACACAATGAACTACTTCTAAACTAAGCAGTTGAGGAAAAAATACAAACTCCAGGAACTGTGAGTACTTATATCGAAAGACCAAAATAACAATCATTAATATAGTCGTTGAAAAGAAATCTAACGTTACAGTCTAGAAGTCATTGTGCAACTATGTGAATGTTAATTCTACCTAGGGTTAAAGCCCAACATTTTGTGCCACATGACTGAGATAAGCCTAATCTCATGCTTTGGATCCATAATCATTAGAAAAATACAGTTAGGTAATTTCACAGACTGAACTTTTGACCTTACAAGTTGTAAAACCTCTCACGGTGATGTTACACTGCATGTTTTGACAACTAACAAAGAACATTATAGAAAAACAAATTATGCAGACAAATGTTGCCGTTTGTGAGTCGGTGCAGCTGGAAATAGGGCAGGAGGGGATTTCTGTTACCCTTCTATTTATATTCCGACCCAGTTGGCTGCAGGCATTTAGACAGTGTGTGTGCCCTTGAGGTAAGCTTGCTAACATTAGAGTGGTAGATAAAGATCAGGATGGTGACCCCACCTCTTACCACATTTGTGTTGCAGCTCCATAATGCCACTGCTTCAAGGGTAGAATCACACTTTGAGAACTAAGGGGTCATATTTTCATTAGTTTGATGCATGTATATATCAATCTCAAGTATGTGACACAAGTGTAACTCCTTTACATGGTCAAAATTAATTAATCAAAATATATCAAAATGAATATGTTTTCTAACTCCACCTAACAGCCAGCAAACCTCTGAATAATGTTTAAGAAAGTTGGATTAATGAGATATGTAGCCTATTGTTAGTTTGCAGAGCTCTACATAAAACTGCAGCAACTATTCCTCTTAACTGATGACGTCTGCATATTTATCTTGTTGATATTAATTACAATGATGAGGTAGTTCAAACCAGATCCATTCAGATACTTACATCTATTTTTGTTTGTATGATGAATGACAAAAACAACAAGTCAATAACAAAACAAACATGCTTCTGTTCAACATTGAATTTGTTTGTCCTGTGAAATAAAGACGTTGAAGTTGGCCTCCCCACTTTCTTCAAACTGAACAAAAATTGTGTTAAACATTTGTGCTACATTAGTGCTGGTTTTGGCTGCAAAAATATTTGCTTGTGCAGCTGTCCTTTTAAAAAGTACCTGTTTAAAAAAGGTCATCAAAGGTCAGCCAGCATGCCCCCACCCATCAAAACACACACATTATCTATTGATAAATCAAAGAAAATTGAGAGCTAATCAGTTGTTACATTGTTATGACATAAGAATAGTAAGAAGAAAATTAAAGTTATTTTTCTAAAAGAGGACGAGAATAATATTGAAAGCTAAGAACATGTTTATCAACTCTGCTCTCAGCAGCTGCAGCTGTCCTCCTCGTCACCAGGTGGCGGTAGTTTGAAATGGGCAGAGCGGACTTCCAGATGAGAAGAAGAAGAACCGCTGCCAGGCCTCAGCCATGCAGGGAAACAACGCAGAGGGGCAGAGCCTGCGAAAAGGTAACATGGACGATAAAATAACGTTTATTTTGCAAATATTTTCTGCTAATGTATATACATTTTACCGATACGCGATGAACGGCTAAACCACCGAAGACCAGCGGTAGCTTGTTAGCTGACATCAGTGGAGGTAGCTACACTGAAAATAAAACTTATTAGTAAATAATTTTGAAGTATGTGTTTGTTTATTTCGAAAACCGTGCTTTTGATGTACGAAACCTTGCATTTTTTCACAAAACCTAAATACGAGAGAATGTGATAATCAATACCCGAAGCGGGTATAAATTGAGCAGACTATTTAATAGCATTGTTGTGGTATAAAGTAACACATCTAGTTTATTATGAACAGTAAATTGGTTTTGTTGCAAACAGAAAAGAGGCCGATTCACTGTTATCTTCACATGAGCTGTACTTTATTGGCTAAGCTGGTAGTTCGTTTTCATGCGTTAATTTGTGTGTTTCATAAAAATAAAAAAAATAATATAGTGAACCAGCTGTATCGCAATAAATTGCTAAATTAAATTTATTTTAGTAATTTAAAAAAGTGAAACTCATTAATGACACAATCAGCGCTATATTTCCTATGTTTATTTCTGCTAATTTAATTTTTTAGCTTACAGCAAATACAAATTCTTAATTCAATTTTACAGAAAATCTGAATATAACTTAAAACTAATAAAAGGGGATTTTTAAAATACAGAAATGTTAGGGTACATCTATGTTATGGCTTACACATTCATTGCCACTAGAGGCCATTGCTAGTGAAGCTGTCTTTTCGCAGAGTGTTGTATCCAAGTATATTAATGGAAAGTTGAGTGGAAGGAAAAAGTGTGGCAGAAAAATATGTACCAGCGAAGTCCATGCATGAGTTTGTCAGATTCACCAGGCATGGGGAGCAGCTGGAGTCAGTGTTTCAAGAACAGCCTTTCTACTGGTGATGCTTCAGCTGTATGGACCGGTCTGAGAAACCTGACTGCCTATAGGAGCCCCCCCCTCCCATCCTGAACAGAGTCGTCTCCTGGCCAACCGTCTGAATGGCTTCTACTGCAGACATGACAAGAAGCCATTCACACCTCAAATCATCTCCTCCACATCCCATTCAGGAACAAATTTGACCCGTAAAACAACCAACCCCCTACCTTCAGATCCTCTGCCTGCACTAAAGATCTCTGAGGAAGATGTAAACAGGCTCTTTCAGCGCATGAAAACAAAGAAAGCTGGAGGACCTGATAATGTCTCCCCATCATGCCTGAAAGCCTATGCAAATCAACTCGCTCCGATCTTCACAAGGATCTTCAACAAGTCATTGGAGAAATGTGAGGTCCCCTCCTGCCTCAAACAATCCACCATCATCCCGGTTCCCAAGAAACCCACCATCCTAGGATTAAATGACTACAGGCCTGTAGCCCTGACGTCTGTGGTCATGAAATCCTTTGAGTGGCTGGTGTTGAAGCACCTGAAAGACATCACAGGCCCCCTGCTGGACCCCCTGCAATTTGCTTACTGAGCAAACAGGTCAGCAGATGATGCTGTTAACTTAGGTCTACACTTCATCCTGCAACACCTCGACCACCCAGGGACGTACGCCAGGATCCTGTTTGTAGACTTCAGCTCGGCCTTCAACACCATCATACCAGACATCCTCCACCAGAAGCTCACACAGCTCAAGACTGTGGAAATGGTGGTGGACCTTCGGAGAACACCACCCCCATACACCCCCCTCATCATCTTCAACAACACTGTATCAGCCGTGGACCATTTCAGGTTCTTAGGAACCACCATCTCTGAGGACCTGAGATGGTCTTCACACATAGACACTGTTCAAAAGAAGGCCCAGCAGAGACTGTACTTCCTGAGGCCACTCAAGAAGTTCAACCTTCCACAGGAGCTGCTGGTCATCTTCTACACTGCCATCATTCAGTCTGTCCTGTCTTCATCCATCTCAGTGTGGTTTGGTTCATCCACCAAACAGGACAGGTCCAGACTGCAACGAATAATCAGGACTGCAGAGAGAATAATCAGGGCTGACCTTCCCTCCATCCAGGACTTATACAGGTCTAGGGTCAGGAAAAGAGCTGCTAAAATATCTGCAGACCCCACACACCCTGCACATAAACTGTTTAGAGCTTTACCTTCAGGCCGCCGCTACAGAGCACTGTTCACTAAAACCAGCCGACACAGAGACAGTTTCTTCCCCCAGGCTGTTTCTCTGTTGAACATTTAATAGAGTACAAAACAACAGCATACAGATGTTGAAAATGCACCTTTTCTATTAGATATGTGTACATTATAAATTGTAAATATGTATATTCTGTAATGCAAAAACAGAACAAAAGAGCAAAGTGTACCGGAGTCAAATTCCTTGTTTGTATGCATGAACTTGGCAATAAAGCTGATTCTGATTCTGAAATAGATACATCCAGGACATGGGCTACAACTCTCACTTTCCTTGTGTTAGGTCCTGAACAAGAGACAAAGTCAGAAGTTTCTTACCTGAGCTAAGAAGGAAAAGGACTGACTGGTTACTTGTGGTCCAAAGTTGCCTTTTCAGAAGAAAGTTAATTTTGAATTTCATTTGGAAATCGAGGTTTCAGAGTATGAGGGAAGGGTTGGTCCACTGTGTTTTATAAAATCCACAGTGAGTGCAACCGTCTACCAGGACCTTTTTAGAGCACTTCATGCTTCCCTCTGTTGACAAGCTTTGTAGAGATGCTGAGTTCAGTTTGCAGCAGAACGTGCACCTCCCCTCAAGGCCAAAATATTTGTTTGTTTTTATAAATGCTGAGAAGTCTATGCTCAAGTCAGTATCTACAGAAGTCCACAAGGAGCACCAGGTTGTCTTCTCTGCACCAGTGTACCAGTTTCTTTGATTCATCATTCCCATTAGAAAGCTGCACAATATATTACATTTCAGGTGTCCTACAATACCAATATTTGGAATATCACAATCACAAAGCCTGCAAAGACTTTATTTCAACTGCCATACATATAAATTATGTGTGCCATTAATTTAGTTGTCCTGTTGACTTTCACTGCCCTCGATGTTCACACTTGATATTTATTTAAGAGACGTTAAAGCTCATGAAGACTGAAAAAGACATAGTGATTAAGCAATTGTTGTCTTTTATAACAAAATTGAACTCAGATTTAAATAAACTTTTGTTTTGAGGTGGTCTAAAATCACCCTGAATGTCTTTCACAACCTGCTTTTACTATTCTTACTGTAGTTGATTTTTGAAAGTACGGTTTTCATGTGTTTTAAGTCCAATCGCCTCAGCTTTTTTCATGAAATGAAAGAAATCAGTCAGTTTCCTCTCAGATTTTTCCCTGTCACTAGATCAGACTGCGTTTGTCTCTCATTTTAATGCTTGTGCATTTTTTGTTCTCTATTTTTAGTGTAAAACCACACATGTTGTTGACCGGCTGAATGTGTTGCCGTCCAGACTGATCTGATTGGACACGGAGACCTGCCAGATAATCACTTACATTTTCCACGAGATCCGTTGGTACCACGGGGAACCTCAGGAGTGTGCTTGCACCATGTCTCATCCCCTGTTTAACCCTGGCCCTTCAGGAAATCAACAATCCACCCAGATCCATAATGGACCACCGGCGACATACCTTCCCAAGGGATTTTCTAATCTTGGACCTGTATCTTCTGGATCTTCATCTGCAGCTCTTGCCAACTACATGCCAGGTCAAAACAAAGTCAAATCAGATAATAATACAGTGGACTCAGTTGCTTGGACTGTGAAAAGTGTGCATGAACCTATGGTCCAGATGGCTAATTTTAGCATCGGTCAAAGAAGTGAATTTCCTTCCTCCTCTTCCATGTTGGCAACATCTCAAAGACACACACACAGTGCTGGAATCGACCCTACCTCCTTAGACTGGTTGGCCATGTACAAACAAGCTACAAAGAATGATGCATCAGAATTTTCTTCTTTATTTTCTCCATCTGGTTTTAATGTTGGTCAGAGAGTTTTGTCGGGTGAACAGGTAGAGAATTCAGAGTCCATTCTGGGATTAGGTGATAATGAAAATCCTGTTTCTAACAGATCGGTTTTTTCGACTGAGTCTAATCAACTGCAACACCCTACAGAAACAGCAGCTGAGATCCTTCAGAGGTTTGGCCTTGATGAAGGCGACTTGAAGAAACTTGACTCTTACTCTTTGAATCGGATCACTCCTGGAAATCTCTCTCGCATCTTGCAGCACATTTATATTCAGAAGGAGCAAAGAGCTGCAGCTGCAGGAAAGTCTTCTAAACCCCATTCTCAACCACGGAGTATTCTGAAGCCAAGTAAAGTTATTGACTTTGGACATTCTGAAGTTGTAAAGACCAGTAGTGATGACAGTAATCAGATGGTAGATAGGTCACCACTGAATAAGGAAAGCACAAGTGCTTTGGACTCGAAGAGGACATCTGTAATTAAACCTGATAGTGACCCATCTGAACGACTGCAGGTAAAGCCCAGAGAGGAGGACACAAAACTTCTCAGACCTAAAGTCTCCAAATCCTGTCCTTTGAAAGAACCAGAGTCAGGTCACCTGCTGATGTCAGAAACCCAACCATCCTGCTCCCGGGTCTCTGGTGTTCTTTACAGTTGTTCATATCTTAAAAGTTCAAACAGTGAATCTGGTAAAACTCAAAGAAAACGGACTGTAGTTGATAAGCAGAGGTCAAAGCAGCAGATTAAGCAGAATTATGTTAGACAGAAAACTCAAGTGAAGCTTCGCAAGCATCGACAGAATAAGCCAGTGACGAAGACTCGGGAAGCTTTGAAACTTCAAAGTTCTTCTGCTAAAGCATCGTCCAGCAAACCGCCTGAGGTCCTGACGTCGGTTCCCAAACGTCTGCCAACGCTGGCCATGATTGAAGACTTCGAAGGAGCCACACCGAGAACATTTCCCCATATGTGTTCTCTCTGTGACCAGATATTTTCCTGCATTGATGTAAGCTAATAGTATTTTGGACTTTTATTTACTTATTTTATTTTTAACAGGTCAAATTTACCACAACAAATGGTCATTAGAAATATTTGATTATTGTGAAAAGTTAAATAAGCCGATTATATGTAAAAGTTAGTGTCTCCTAGTTAAAAGTAACTGTGACACCCGTGTACTTTGGCCTGATTAAGCCTTAACAGAAAAAGACAACATTTGTAATACTGATTATCAGAAGCTTGTTGACTTCTATAACTTGAATTTTGAGGCCGTTTGTTTTTTTATTGATCTTGATCACTTTTTTTTTACCAGCTTTTGGTATCATTTAAATGTCCTGTTCTAAAATTGTTGCATTTGACAGTTAAATGGGTCAAATGCAGAGTCTACTGTTTGCTTTTATTTATTATTTTATTTAAAAAAATGGTTGAATCCCAGATATAATTTACTTTTGGAAAGTTTACTTTGGCCGTGCATTTCATACCAACATGTTTCCAGTTAATTTTTTTCTACTTACTAGAAACTCTAGTATATTGAACATGCAAGTTCTATTTATGTGATTGTTAAATAGTAAAATGTTTAGGCTTGAGCACAAACGGGGATGAACTAGACCTGTTGAAGCTGTAATGTTTCTAATTTCTCTTTTTGGTGTCTTTAACATAGTAAAAAGATTCTGCAGGAAGATTAGGTGGAGGGAAAAATTCCCAACGCTTCTCGTTTCGGTTTTAAATCGTTTTCTGTAAGAGAGAACAAAACTAAGTAAAATAATCAAAATCTTAAAATCGTCTATTTTGGGTTGTAGTTCCCTGCAGTCCTTTATGAACAGGAAGTGGGTTTAACTCCCAGAAGCAACTTCCAATATCATCCAAATTTATTATTTTTGACCCAAACTGACTGTGACTGTGATTTTCTAGAATCCCAAACGTTGCCTCCTAGTGGCTACATGCAGGTATTGCGAGCAGTGAACACAGGTGTTCCTCACAACCTGCGCCTCATCGGCCGAAGCAGGGCCAATGAGTGTGGGCTTGCAGCTTTAATGTTTATTTTTTCATTTTAACCTAATTAATCATTACAATTAATTGGTGTGATTACTAATAAGAGAATTCAGTTCTGTTTATGTCTAGCTCAAAGGTCATAAAATTTTACTGGATGTGTCATTACTGTGACTTATGATGAATACATGTTTTACAAATATATAAACCCTTGGGTCTTTAGATGTTGCGATAAGACAGTTCTCTAGATAAGCTGAATTTATTCTTCAGATGTCATTTTGACAAATTATTTTTTTATGTTACCTCTATCATTCACTACTAGGTGCTTAAATTCCTCGGTTGTCAAAGCAGGTAAAACTTTCCTGAGGGGCGTACGAATTAATACAAAACCTCCATTAGGAGATGGCTCCTTCTCGTATCTGATAGAATCTGGTCCAAAAGAAGTACAAACTGGCGAAGTGGGGAAATGACCTGAACTAGTTGTCTTTCTGTAGGAAGAAAATCATTTGAAATGTTTTGTTGTTTTCTCTCTACAAGGATTGGCTCTACCACCAGAGTACCAGGAACCACTGTGAGAACTCCAGACTTCTTCAGAGAAAGTTGGTCTTCTTTTAGAGATTTGTTTCTGAATTCCTCATATTTTATGGGTTTCCTTATAGGTAGCCCACTCCTAGTTAGAAATTACTGGACAAAAGGTTTCACAATCCTTCCTCCTTCGTTCTTATTGCATAATATATAATCAATACAGTTTTTATGGTGTTAATAAATATTTTTGGTCCCACAGGTATCCTAAGTGGATTCGGGAAGTAAAACCGTTCCCCGGGTAAAATTCTGCAAGACAAAAGCAAACAGCAGCAGATGAAAGTTATTACTGATCTGATCTCTGAATGTTTTTTCAAATTCTGTTACTTTTCTTGTTCCTTATTTGTTTTCATTGCTGAAAGAAGAAAAGAAAAAACATTGTTTGCAACTTCTAGGAGTTCGCTGCATCGTCTGCGAAGCAGTAAGCCTGAAAGCTGGTCCCGCTCAAACGGTGCCAGTCGCTGCCAGGGCTTGGAGGGTCAAAGTGATGAGTCCGGCAACAGTTCTCGCTCCAGCTACCTGTGGCGTCACCATAGTCGGAGATCACGTTCCCCCTCACACATCCCAGGGTCTAGTAGAGGGTTGAAGAAAAAAACGCTCAGCTCTGGAAGCAGGTCCTGTTCCAGCTCCCGACCCGACTGTGTCTCTAAGGATGAAGGAGAAAAACGATCCAATTCTCCTCACAGCTTTAGACAAACTGACCCGTCTGTTTGTCCTCTGGAGTCCAATCATGGCAAATATACTCCAGAATCAGCTGCTGAGATCCTAAAGATGTTTGGACTTGACAAAGAGGACATAAAAGAACTTGACTCTTATCCTGAGGATCAGATCACTCCTGAAAATCTACATCTGGTTTTGCGTCAGATTTTCCTTCAGAAGAAGAAAAGAGCCACAGCTGCAGAAAACCTCATTGAACCCCAACCCAACCCAAGCATGACCTTTAGTCCTGATGGTACAGAGATGAGTTTTGATAAAATGTCCCAAAGTCTTCTGAAACCAGTTAAGGTGGTTGATTATGGACATTGTGCAAAGTATACTATTGTTGGTGATGAGATAAAGAAGACCAGTACAGATAGCAGTGAGCCATGTGGAGATACATTACCGCTGGATAATTCAAACCCCAGTGGTTGCAAAAAGGCACCGCTGCAAAAATGTAAGAAACACGTCAGAACCTTTGGTTTGGACTCAAAGAATCGCCCCAGTATTAAACTAGGTAGTGGCCCTAATAAAAGACCGCAGGACAAACCAAAATGGAAAGTCACAAAACCTCTCAAGTCTCCAGGATCCAAAAATTTTCCTTTGAAACAATCTCAGTCTGGTCAGATGTCAAAACCAAAAATTAGAAAATCCAGCGCCCACCTCACGGGGGGTTGTCCAAGTGGTCCAAACCTGAACAGTACAAAGCATAAATGTCTAGGAAAAAGAGCAGCAGCTGCTGTGAAAACGTCAAAGCTGCAGATGGACCAAAAACCCAAGAGACAAAGGTTGAAGCAGAGGACTCTGAAGCATGAGACTAAAGTAGAATCCAAGACTGGGAAAGCTCCACCATGTGACATTTCTTCTGGCAAACTAACTCCAACCAAACCACCCGCTGTCAAGGGCTCAGTTTCCAATCATCTGCCAACACTGGAAATGATTAAAGACTATGCAGCAGCCACACCGAGAACCTTTCCACACACCTGCTCCATCTGTAACAAGGAATGTTCTCACATGCAGGTGAGTGAACTGTTTGCTTCATCTTATCTTACACAAGCCTTAAAGTTAAATTTCTTCCAATTTCTCAACAGTTGCCTTTAATTTATCCCACTATTACTATGTAATTCATACCAGCTGAATTTTGAGTGATAGACCAAGTCCAAGTAGAAGATGTGAAGAAAATGCTGCATATTTTTTGGGTATTTTTTACAAAAACAAAATCTGAAAAGTGTGGAGTACGTATTAATTCAGTCTGCATGAGTCAGTACTTCCAGAACCACCCTTTGCTCCAGTACCAATGCGAGTCTTTGCTTCTCTGCCAGTCAAAGTAAAAGGGGTTAAATGCAACATTGTTTCAGTTTTTGATTAGCAAAAAATAAATAAAAAACATTTAAAATGCACAATGTTTCTTCTAATTTAATATCTTGCTTCCCTTTGTGTTTGTCAGTCAATTAAAATCCCATTAAACTTCATAAAAGTTTGTGGCTGGAATGGAATGTAAATGGGTGGGAATACTTTTGCAAGGCACCAGATCTAAAGCATTAAAACGTCAGGTACCTGAATTTGATTGAAAATGATGAAATGTATGAAAACGCTAAATCTGCAGTTATTTTTGGCTCCCAGGATTGGCTGTCTCACCAGAACACCAGCTTTCACCTTGAGAGCTGCAGAATCCTCCGGACACAGTAAGTCTTCTCCTGAACTCTACCTTTTGAATATCTGTGATTTTAGTGGCCTTTTTGTTTCACTGTTTAATATTAAATCAAACAAAAATAAGCTGCTTTGGTCATTTAAGATTACAAGAATTGTTTATATTTGCTAAATACTGAAATGATGAAAGATTCTTCTTTTACTTTATGTAATTCAGAAGTATACCTTCAGATTACTATGCCTTCAAACGATTTGGGAATGATGCTTCTGATGGGTTCATTCACATCTTTTTTTTTTTTTTGATTAAAGATCTGCAATTAAGCATTTATGGCAAAAACTGTAAAAAAAAAAAAAAACACTGCTAGTCTGAACCAACAAGCCCACATACACAGCAATAGAAAGGCACAAAGAAAAGAAAACCAGCAATGATACAAAAAAGCAAGTAATGTCACAAAAAGAGAAGTTTATGTAACAATAACCAAACATGAACAACAAAAGAGAATGAACTGCAAGGAGGATGCTACTCATGTTATGTTAAAGTTATTTTTGAGTTATTGTAAAAGTGTCATAAAGGATAATCATAGTTTATTTAATTTGTACTCCCTAATTCTCCAAATTTGAGCTAAACAAAAACACACATCAAACACACTGCTGCCTTGTGTGACGTCATGGAAAAATCACCAGAAACCAGCCTCGGCCTCAGGAAGAGAGCTGTGGATGTAAACTAGTATTGGTGTGAAGCGTTTAAGTCAAAGGTGGAATAGAACAGAACAGAATAGAAAATTTTGTCCCAGATGGTGACAGAGACATTTCTTTGTCTGGGCTCCAACAGCAGCATTCTTGAACTTAACATGGAATAAACACTTCAAAATTAACCCAAAACACATTAAAACGCACTGATATAAGCAATAGAGGGTCCTTATGCACAATGACACAATTGTGCACAGAGTTGGGCTGAAAGGTCCATCAGCAAGGAAGAAGCCATAACTCTAAAAGCAATGATTGTAGATTTTTAGGGGAACAGAAATAGGTCAAATACGATTTCCATCATGGGAGAAGAGGTGGAGGTGGTGGAGGAGTATAAATACCTCGGTGTTCACCTGGACAACAGACTGGAGTGGAGATGCAACTGTGAAGTTGTCTACAAGAAGGGACAGAGCAGACTGTACTTCTTGAGGAAGCTTAGGTCCTTTGGTGTTTGCAGCAAGATGCTGCATATCTTCTATAAGTCTGTTGTGGAGAGTGTGAGCATCATGTTGTGTGACTGTCACAATCTCGCTCTCCATCTCTTTTTCTGTATCTCTGTCATTTACCAAATATGCAAAGAGAAAATGATAATTTATTTCTTCCATTGTCAGAAAGTAAGAAATAAATGGTTGTCTTTTTTCTACTGTGCGTGTGTCAACTTCTGGTTACATGTTTTTATACTAAGCTCAAGCAGTTTAACTGTCTGAAGTGAGTCGTGGGTTAAACCTACATTATTAGGAGTGAAGATGAATTTCTGTTTCAGTTTGGGATCTACATAATAATGTTTTTTTTTTTCCTTGTTGCACAGATATCCAAAGTGGGATGGGGATGTTCTACCATTACTTAGGTAAGAGTCCCCTACTTAACACAAAAAGTGAAGAATTGTCCTCTTATGCCTTGAAATTCTTTAGATATCTGGTTCTGGTTTTCTTTTGATTCTTATTTTAGTGCTGAGATTAAAACCCCGTCGACATCACCGTTCCACTGGCCATCACACAGCCCCCACCGCTATTATGGCTCAGAGGGTCGAAGGAGCAGATCCAGGACCAGGTCCCACTCTCGATCTCGTTCATACAGCCCGGCCTCGCATTGTTGTCCAAATGGCCAGTGGTCCAGAAGCAGATCACGTTCCAACTCCCACTACCACAGTGGCTCCAAGGACAGAAGAGAGAGAAGCACCAGCCGGTCCAGATCACCTTTCGACTGTAGACGCACTCAGAGGTTTGTAATCAGAAAGAAATTATTGGGATTCCATCAAAGTGCAGATTTTAATGTCTAAGAAGGGGTTAGTGTTAGTGATCAACGTATCACCATATCTTTTAAATAACTGCTGTGAAATATTTATTTTTCTTCTTTTGTAACCACAAATAAATCCACATAGTCATATTTTGTTTCTCTGTTAGGTCTCGATCTGGGTCTCCACAGTACGACAAGCCGTCCTCCACTCTCTGTTGCTCACATTCAAGGAGCCATGAGAGACAGTCCTCCTCCAGGAGGAGAGATGAGAAATGGTTCTCACCGAGGAGGAGCTGTGAAAGAAAGACGTCGCCAAGACCTAAACAAGAGAGGCGATTGTCCACAGAGAGTTCAGTTCCTCGAAGTGAAAAAATAAGCAGCGCAGAGAGACTGGTGAAAAATCTATTATAAACATCAGGTGTGATAAACAGATATTAGCAAAAGCCAAGCAATTAAAATATATTGTTTTTCTCACAGTTGCCTTAACTTCAGTGGACTTTGTGAAGACAAAAATTGTGACTTGCTGTTTCTTTGTTTTTCTCAGTCTTTCCAAACGTTTTTAAAACCCTGACTGCTGCTTTAAAAGCTGAACCTGACAGGATGAACTCAACATCCTCTTTACCAACCTCCAGCGTGACCAAACTGGAGCATGCAAAGGCGCTGGAAACGAAGCCCACTCTTTAGTGGAGGAAGAACAGTGCTGCCAGATCTATGGTTGGTGTTGAGGGAAAATATACAGTTGTTTTTGAGTGTTTCATAACAAAGGGTTGATTAAACTATATTTGTGAAACGATTTTGGCTTTGCCTTGTTATTCACTAAAACTTTCACGAGGAGCTCTGCACAGGGTGGTATAGGCCTCCACCTTGATTCAATCCTGATAAGCTTCTAGGTCCAACAGAAACAATGGAACAGTACCGACCCATGCCTCCTCCGGTGTTTTGTGATACTGAGAGAATAACTGTCAGACAGCTCGGCAAAGCTCATATGCATCCTGTAAGTACGGGTGTGTGCTAGAAAATGTTTGCTCACTTGAGTCTACTTACTATTTGGGCGTAACCGACTGCTAGATGTTGGCAATGTGCTTACAATACAATTCTTTATGTGTTAAATATGCATCAGAAGGCTTTGGTGGAAACGAGACATTTTCTAAAATCTTATGGAAAACCTGTAGTGAATTTCACATAAGCAGTTGATTCGTTGGATGAAATTTTGTTACCGAAATCTATTGCTATTTGTAAATGTAAGGCTCAGACCCTGTTTCTGCAGGAAACGCTAGAGCAGATGCAGCTGCTAAGTCTGCATTCCCGGTGTTGCTAACACTAAGGTGAAAATCACTGAACATGCAAACTGGATGTACTCCTGCCTCTTTACAATGGTTACTTAGCCGGTAAACAACTTCCCTCCACAAGTTGGTCAACATTCCTCAGATCCAGGACAACTAAAGAAGACTCATTTAAGAACTTTTGCCTCTCCACTGGTGAGTGGTTGAAGCAGAGGGAGGTTTTTGGCCAACATTCTTCTTACAGGGGTGTGATAATCCCCTGGGCAGTGATTGACTGTAACCAGTATTCCTGTTTTCCAAAACACACTTTTCCCTTATATAAGTGTGCACCAAATAAACATCACGGCCTTCGTAAGTTTTCTAGCTGACAAAATTCCAGGTTTTGTTGTTACAGCGATCATTATATGATGTATTACTGTGTTTACTCAGAGCCTCTGAGCCAGGCAACAATGCATATCACACCACATACACAGCTAGCAAAAAGATGGATCTTTTTGTTGGATTTCCTTGGAAACCATGGTGGTAGGAAACTGATGACAAAATTCCCGAAAACCCTCTGTCAAATAGCTGGTGGACATTTCTTCACCGATCTGTTCATCAGGCATGTTTATTTAATAATTTTTGCCACCACAGCTAAAGCATAAGTGCAGCAACTTTATTTTTTAGCAGCTACTTGTCAATACATGCAGCCATTTTGTTATGACACATGATCAGATCAACATTTGTCGGTGTCTTACCTTGTGTTTGGTTACATTTAATCCTTTACTATTATTTCTTTACAATCTTATATAAAAATACGTTATTTGGGTTTTTGCTGTCAAGCAGGTTCCTTCAATTGTAAAGCACACAAGGGAATATAAATGTAGGTATTTTGTATGGAAATAAGCTCAATTTGGCATAACTGGGCAACACTCTGGATGATAGAGTTCAGCAAAGCACTTACAATCAATCCTCAGTGTATGTGTTAAATATGCATCAACAGGCATTAGTTGTACACATATGCCATCTGGGCTATGAGGTGGTTTGAGGCACATTTGTGACAATTGTCTAAAGGTAGTAACACTATAAAGTATTTTTCTAAAGGCCTGTTTCTGTCCTTCCAGAAATTCACCTTGATGGCTTTTAGAGTCCTTGAGATGATTAACACCCTTTGAATTGTTAATCAAAAGCTAAGGCTTCACTTCTGAATCATCCTAGACCAGGTGCTTGCAACCTCAGTCAAGCTAAATAAAACTTGTTTAGAGCCGCTGTTTCATGACCTTGTCAAAAAAGATAACTTACATTTTTTGATAAATATCTGCTATTGGAAATTTGTAATTTTTAAAGAATCACTATTTTATTTCTATTTTTAGATTTTAAAATAAAGAAAAACATAACACTTTTGTAATGTGGATGGAAACGTTCTCCTCTGGGATGTCGATATTTGTGGAAAATTATGTAAAAAGCACATAGCTTCCAACCCAATAATAGGAAAATACATCTAAAAATACATTACTGGTACTTTTAGTCTCATTCTGTTGTGGAAAGTTATTGCAATTATTACATGAAAAACTTAAAACCTGCATTTATTGTATTTACATATATTTGAAAACATTAGTTGGTTCTTTATCATTTTTAACCAAAGTTATTGAGAGCCACTGTGGAAGGTCCAAAGGGCCACTTGCGGCTCCATATCCACAGGATGCAGACCCCTGTCTAAAAAGATTTAGTGTAAGCAAACCGGGGTTTTTGTTGAAAAGAAACTGTTAAAAAGATATTAGGGTCCAAACCAAAATATGAGAACGCAACAGTGCTTGATTAAAAGAGTATGATAACAATTGTTTTCATAATTTGTCTTAGTGTTTAGGTTATGTTGTGATTTGTATGATTCCAGCAGCTACAGGCATTATTTATTGAAATGTTTTTGAATTTGCAAAAATTATCTTTACCATCTGTATCTTGTCTGTATTTAGATGTAGCACTTTTTAAGGTGTAAAAAGGTTTTTTTCTAGTTTAATTCGAGGTATTTATTTATCTGGACATAATAAAAAGCAGTTGTTTTAAAGCAAAAACTCTGGCCTGATGCAGATTGGTAAAACATGTTATGGAAAATGATGATTTAAATTTGCACTGGATCCATAAGAAGGACAACTTAAGAAATAATGTAAGGAATTATTCAAGTGTATAACTCTAACGCTGCTCATAATCTATTATTATCTATTATTACCAGTTGTACCAAATATAATTAGTTAGGAGTCTTTTACAGGGAGTAAAGTAGTATGGCCATCTGCTAGACTGAAGGTGTTTTGCAGTTTTCTTTACTGGTTTCTTCAGTGGTCCGTGGCCTTCCTGAGCAATGGAAAGAGAAGGCACCCAAATGCCCAGGTAAAACAAATCCTGGGGCTATGGTCTGTCTCCATCAGTTTGTGAAATTATTCCACTCTAACCTCAAGTTACGAACACACACAAACGAGGTGCTGTAACAAGCTCCAGATTTTATATTGGTGGTCACACTGATGTGACCACCAATATAAAATCTGGAGCTTGATGGTCCAGAGCACACAAGGGTTTAGTTACACAGTCCCTTAAAGGAAAGACATCAGGAAGGAAATTAGCTAATCTTGACAAGAATTTATAAGCAAAAATCTTCACTGCAAGATTAGACATTATAGGCCTCACTTAGCATGTTAAATATTTAAGTTCATGACTGGAAAATCAGAAAAAACTGAATAAGTATCAGGTTTGCAAAGTTTCATCTGAATGAACTTTAAGATTTGGAAAATAGTTTGTCAGGTGCTTTTCTTCCTAGCTCCCTGCTTTCTTTCATTCTTTTACTCGTAATTTTTTATCTCTTAGCCAAAATTACAGAAGAGTTGGACTAAAACTACTTCATACCAGTGACTCTGAAGGTTTATTATTATTTTTATTTTTTCTAAAGGATTTCAAATCGAACCCAAAAGAAGGACAAGTGGACGCCAGCTAATCAGCACAAAATGCCTCCCTTCACCACAGAAGACTTTGACAAACGTTTACAGAAATTGGCTGTTTTGGAGATGAAAATCCACCAACTAGAAGTGAATGTGGAGGTGAATATGGGGTACAGCGATAATTCAGTTCTGCTTGTGATCCCAAACAGTGACAGTCAGCCCAACGACTCAGCCACGAGGCCTAAAAATCAAGCAGGACGACTCACTAGAAGATCTCTGCAATTAAATAAATCAGAATGGCCAGATTTACAGAGAAATGAACCCGCTTCCCCTGAAAAAAGGAGACTTCAACAGCGGGCTGTTGTCACAACAGCTGATAGGAGTGAGACACCTGGAAATAATGGAATTCCCCTCCAAAACAGATTTGCTCCACTACTGAATGAAAACCAGGAAAATTATCCATCTTGTAAGAACAATAAAAGATATGATGGCAGCCTTATCATTGATTGTATCATTGATAAGATGTGAAACCTCTGGTTCCCAGCTTGTTCAAGCAGAAACCATCTTGCTTGAAAAGTTGTCTTTTTTTGTTGATGTAGTAGCACAGGCTTTTTTCAACCATTTAGTTATCATCAGAAGTCTTGTAAAAATTTCATCTCCACAGAAAATCGGCGCAAAGGGTCCGCAGAGAAACACCTTGCTATTGAGACCTCCAACTTCATTCAGCAAATGAATAAAGTTGGAGGTCGTATTCAAGGAGGATTTCATTCGTCTGCTGAGGGGTAATGATTTCGGGTTCTTTTATACTGAGTCAGCCATGATTTCTTTTATTAACCAAAGTATTCTAGTGCCAATTTTGAGACCAACTGCTGAAGCTCTGACCCAAATAATATTTTGTTTAATTTAATAATTTAATACATTATTGTACAGCACTTTCAATGAAATGTCTTTACAGACAGAATAAAAACATTGGCAGGAGTACACACAATTAAAATAATAATTAAAAAAAAAACATTGAAAAGATATCTGGAGGTAGCTTTTTCCACTGTTGTGGTCCCCGATAGGAAAAAACTATCTGAAGGCCTTGCAGACTCTCCTTCATTGGTAAACCTGATAAAGGGACATTACAATAATCTAATCTTGAAGAGATAAAAGCATGAATAAGGATCTCAGCATCCTTAAGTGAGACGATTAATCACATGTGTGTCATATTCTTTAGATAGAAATAGCTGATCTAGTGACCCTTATGTGCAGATCAAGATATCTGACACTATTACTGCAGTGAATCACACAATCATCTAGAGAGAGGCTCCCATTCAGTTGTCCTCCTTCATCCCCGAATCAATGCCCCAGCTCTACCTGAAAGCTGCTCGACTGTTCTGCATGTTTGGTAGGACTTGTGCGAGGAAGTAAGACGGGACATAGAACCAAGGTATTCCACAGCTCAGTACCTAACATCAAACATGATGAATTTGATGCCAAACATCCTCATCAGACAAAATGGCAATCTGCTTTTAGCTGAATCTATTTTATAGGAAAAACATTTTTTTCTTACTTCTTAAAAAATACATTGTTCCAGCTGTTTAAAATCTGATTTCTGTTTAAAACACTGATTTTTTTATGTTTATGCATAAACAAGATTGTTTGTTATATGACTTCATACCAGCAGGTGGCAGTATCTGTTTAGAGCGAGTCAAGGAAGTAGACGAAGAAGGAACCACAGAGATTTCTGCTGTTTGTGGTAAAGAAATAAAAACGTATTTCTGCGCGAGCTTTTCTCACTTAACGCACATTGTTTGACGCGTTACGTCATGACGTATCTCCTGGGACCAGCGGTCACGCTTGTTAGCAAGAACCTGCTAACCTAAAGGAAGCAGAAACCGGAAAACAACTTGTTGGTCATTCTTAAAGTTGTTGTTAAAGTGGCTTTGAATGACACCAGCGACCCGATCCGACTGGTTTTTGGTTGTATAAAGTAGGTGAAATGTTCTGTTTTGGTTCAAGAACTAAACGCGATTTAACTTTTATTCGATCCAAACAGACATCAACACAGGTTGGAGGAGCTTGGAAGAGCTTCATCTCCAATGCTAAATATGTTCTACATCCGCTTGTAGACCAGGAAACCATCTTCACCTCAAGCAGAGGTGGGACTTCTTAAACAATGTCATCAGCTCCACAGAAACACCACCACCATGATGCGGATGGTGACAATACCTCCGTGGCCTGGCTGTCAGTAAGCAAAGAACCCAAAATAAATGACAACAACTCATCGTCTGCTGCATCTGGCGTTGTTGACAGCAGGAGGACTATATCTAGTGAAGACCTAGACGACATGGAGCTTGTTCCAGGTTCAGGCTTTGTTGGAAATCCATCACCAGACAGATCTGATCAACCCAAGTATTCTGCAGAATTAGCAGCTGAGATCTTTCGGCGGTTTGGACTTGAGATGGAGGACTTGGAAGAACTCAACGCCTACCCCGAGGATCAGATCACCCCTGAACATCTGAGTCACATCCTGATGCAGATTTCCCTTCAGAGGAAGAAAAGAGCCTCAGAAAACACCTCTGAATCCCATCCCAACATGGCTGTCAATGTGAACGACAGTTTAAAGACCGAATGGTCAGTAATAAGCCAGGACAACATGCAGAGAGGTCCTCTAGAACCAAATAAAGTGGTTGACTATGGTTGTTTTGGCTGGAGCATTGTTAAGGAGGAGACAGGAAAAAACTGCACTGATAACAGTGGAGGTATGTCGCCGCTGGAAAGTCAAAACTCCATCGGATGCAGTGAGGAACTGCTGCAAAAATGTGAGAAAGAGGCAAAAAACAGACAGTGGGAAGCAAGCCTCGGCTCAAAGATCAGTGACCAAAAGAAAACACCTTTGGCCAAACAAAAAGACACAAAACCTTGCGAGCTAAAATTTTCCAAATCTCTTCCCTCAAAGGAACCAGAGTCAGGTCATCCGTCTACATCCAAATCCCCCGAGCCCAGCCCTCAGCGCTCTGGAGTTCATCCCAGCCATCCTGAACGGTACAGTTCAAACATTGAGGAAAGTCGAACTCAAATAGAAGAAAAAACTGTTGCTGGGCAGAGTAATAAAAAGCATCCCATGAAGCAGAACCCTGTGGACCGGACTGAGCTGGAACAACAGAATAAACCGGTGTCAAAGGGCGAGAAAGGTTTGAAGAGGCCAGCTTCCAGCAAACCGTCTGAGTTTAAGGAGTCAGTTTCGAAAAATCTGCCTACAGTGGCTATGATTATGGACTATGAAGGAGTCAGACCGAGAGTGTTTCCACATACCTGTTCACTCTGTAACGCGGAGTGTTTTCACACTATGGTGAGTGCTCTGAAAGGAAATTATTAGTTTTACCTCATTTTGTTTTGTGCTTTTCTTTTTTTTTTGAATGTAAAATGTTTCCATTGCTTTCTGTAGGTTTCCACACAGCGAATCATCTGTCTCTGGCTCACCCCTATGTCTAGCATCTTCATCTGTCACGTCTTCCTCTGTTTCTCCTTCCTGGCGGCTGCATATTCAGCATCCTGAGTCCAGTTTATCCACGATCCCTCCTGATTATTATCTCAGCTTTATCTCTCTAACTTTGTTTCCAAGCCACTTATTTCTTATTCTTTGTATTTTGGGTACCTTTACATTTTCTTTACACGTCCACCTTCTGTTTCTAAAAGGAAAACCTGGTGAAGATCTTGTTTAACTGTATTTAAGGGCTTCACACTGTTCAAATGTCTCACGGAGCTAAATGTAGCAGCACATTCAGTTGTACTTAAATGGCATCGTCTTTAACTTTATGAATAAATGTTTACGTATTGTTCTGATTAAAGGTTTGGCTTTCCCACCAGAAGACCGACTCTCATCGTGAGAATTGCAAACGCCTCCAAAAAGAGTCAGTCTTTTTTTTCATTTTTATTTATAGAAAATTCATTCTTCTAGTAATAATTAGCTCATCTTGAGGAATACTATGCGATTCTGTTTCATGGTATCTACATAATAAACTAAAATAAAATGCATATTATGATCTAATTGCTTTTATATAAACTAGAAAAGTATCAACTGTCTCTTCTGCTGCTAAAGTATTATACCAAGCTGATTATAACAGTTTTAGTAATGTTATCTATAACATGTATCTATTTATTTCAGCATATCACGCTAGTTCTTAAGTCACTGCCCTGGCTCTCTGTTTGACTTAAATATTCTACTATTGGTCCATAAAGCAGGAAATAGTCATTACAGAGTTTCTTGTCATACAGGAACCATCTACAGGGGTTGGACAATGAAACTGAAACACCTGTCATTTTATTCTGAGAGGTTTCATGGCTAAATTGGACCAGCCTGGTAGCCAGTCTTCATTGATTGCACATTGCACCAGTAAGAGCAGAGTGTGAAGGTTCAATTAGCAGGGTAAGAGCACAGTTTTGCTCAAAATATTGAAATGCACACAACATTATGGGTGACATACCAGAGTTCAAAAGAGGACATATTGTTGGTGTACGTCTTGCTGGCGCATCTGTGACCAAGACAGCAAGTCTTTGTGATGTATCAAGAGCCACGGTATCCAGGGTAATGTCAGCATACCACCAAGAAGGACGAACCACATCCAACAGGATTAACTGTGGACGCAAGAGGAAGCTGTCTGAAAGAGATGTTCAGGTGCTAACCTGGATTGTATCCAAAAAACATAAAACCACGGCTGCCCAAATCATGACAGAATTAAATGTGCACCTCAACTCTCCTGTTTCCACCAGAACTGTCCGTCTGGAGCTCCATAGGGTCAATATACACGGCCGGGCTGCTATAGTCAAACCTTTGGTCACTACCGAACCATTCTTGAGGACCATGTGCATCCAATGGTCCAAACATTGTATCCTGAAGGCGGTGCCGTGTATCAGGATGATAATGCACCAATACACACAGCAAGACTGGTGAAAGATTGGTTTAATGAACATGAAAGTGAAGTTGAACATCTCCCATGGCCTGCACAGTCACCAGATCTAAATATTATTGAGCCACTTTGGGGTGTTTTGGAGGAGCGAGTCAGGAAACGTTTTCCTCCATCAGTATCACGTAGTGACCTGGACACTATCCTGCAAGAAGAATGGTTTAAAATCCCTCTGACCACTGTGCAGGACTTGTATATGTCATTCCCAAGATGAATTGATGCTGTATTGGCCGCAAAAGGAGGCCCTACACCACACTAATAAATTATTGTGGTCTAAAACCAGGTGTTTCAGTTTCATTGTCCAACCCTTGTAGATCCCTCGGGTCTCCAGAGACCTGCTCACTCAGTGTTCCCAGCCGTTGACCATTTGAAAGACACATTTTTTACCGGAGTTTTAACTTCAAGATGTTTCCTCAATATTTTCACGTGTTGTTCTGTCTTTGTGAAGTGGACCAGTCCCTCCTCCAGTTAAACACCCACATTGCAACTTTACAGTGGGAATGTGGAGCACTTTACTTTTACTTGCATCAGACTGCAGGAAATGTCTTCATAGAGTTAACCTCTCTGTTCCTGAGTGGTCTTTAGCTTTTTTTTCTGGAGATTATATTACCGTCATAGCAACAAAACAGTCTCATCACTCAGACATGTGGCTCCGTCTTGAACATTATGATGGCTTGGTGTTACTTGCAGTTGTCTGAAACTTTGAATGCGTCACCTTCAGGCACCTAGAAATGGGACCAGACTTGTGGGTTTCCACGGTTCTCTTCCTGACATCTGTTGTCAATTCTTCAGATTTTTCCATGATGTCACACAAGGAAGAAAAGTGGTTGAGGTGTTGCCTTAAAAATACATCCACAGGTGTTCTTCCATTTAGCTCAATTCATGTTCTGGGCTTTCCCAAAGTGTTTGAAGTTATCTTACCTAGACATTAAAAGGAAAAATGTAAATATCTGGTTTGAACTGGTTGTTTTTTCTTTCACAGATATCCAGACTGGTATTGTAAACGCAAACCATTCCCTAGGTAAAAGTCTATCTTCAAATGTTACCCTCTTCTTCAATAGCTTGCTGTTATCTAGCTCTGTTTGGCTTTGCTTTATCTTTATGTGTTAAAATAGAAAAGCTGAGAACTCAGCCTGGACCCCTCACAGTTCTCAGGATCGTCAGCAGAAAAGCAGATATGACTGTGGTTCTGGGACACGCAGCCGTCACCGCTTCCACAGGTCAAAGGGTCAAAGGGACGAGTACAGAAGCAGTTCCCGTTCTCGCTCCAGAAGCCCTGGGAACCATCATGGTGAAACCTCCTGCTCTCGCTCATACAGCCCAGTGTCGTATCGTAGGTTAAAGGGTGAGTGGGTTAAATCCAGGAGTAGATCACCTTCCACCTCAGACAGCTCCTGCCGCCGTCATGGCTCTGAGGACA
Source organism: Girardinichthys multiradiatus (assembly GCF_021462225.1). Classification (NCBI taxonomy): domain Eukaryota; kingdom Metazoa; phylum Chordata; class Actinopteri; order Cyprinodontiformes; family Goodeidae; genus Girardinichthys; species Girardinichthys multiradiatus. The sequence continues at coordinate 15,020,760 of NC_061807.1, read as the reverse complement.
GAAGAGACGGACGCAGGAGCCGATCCAGATCTCCTTACAGCTACAGATATGCTCATAGGTCTGTTAGAGGGGAAACCAATGGAGATTGCATTCATTGTCTGTTTTTTGTGAGATAATGTTTGAGTTTTTACCTCCAGAAAAAAGGATCTGACCCACTTGTTTCTCTGTCAGATCTTGTTCCCGGTCTTGGTCTCCACAGTATGAAAAGCCCAGCTGCTCTCACTATCGCTCTAGAAGCCCTGGGGGATATTATTCAGCCAGCAGGAGGGAAGAGGAGCCGTACTTTCAAAAGAGGCCTTACCAGAGACACTTTTCGCCGAAAAGGAGCAACGAGAAATGGACGGCACCAAGAAGAAGCCGCCAGAGACAAATGTCCTCAGAGAGATCTGTCCCTCAGGATGAGGACAGTGCAGAGAGACTGGCGAAAAAACTGCTTGAATCATCAGGTTGGACACAAAATAAGAATTGGATTATCTTTAATTAGGCTTACTGAAGATTAAATGGCGTCAATCCTGCATCATCATTTACATGTTTATGAGGCAGAGGAACACAGACTAAAAGAAGGCAACTTTTCGGCCAGTCTTTCTGAATAAACATATATTTTTTCTTTTGCATTGAATTTTTTCATAATTCTAGCTGTCCAGGCTCTGTCGAACCAGATTGACGTAGAGAGCGTTGTTAAAACTCTGGCTCCGGTCTTCCTGGCCGAGCTCGACAAGATGAAGTCATCACCCGGGTCATCATCGCCCTACAATGCTGGAGAGGAACTTAATACAAAACGCACAACTGGTTCCTCTGCAAAGCTCAAGGTTTGATTACTTAACATTAAGTTTATGCTTTATTTCTTTTCAAAATAACTTTGATTGTTATACACTGAAACACTATTGGGACCCATTCTGGTCCCCAGCAGTTAACATAATGCAGTCATAGGAGCCATCAATAATTTATACCTAACCTAACGTGGAAGGAAAATGATACATAGTATTCAATGTGAAAAGTGTGCTGTGCATTTGTTTTCAAGGCCCTGAGTTCACACATTATAGAAGCAGAGGCGTATGTGTGCACATGAATCTGCTTTGATCTCAACCACTGGCTGAATGTTTAGGGTTGTGAACATCTGCCCTGGTTTCCAGGTTTTTTTGCATTCACCAACAGGATTTCTGTCAGGATTACGCTGTATTTAGCTCCATCCACCTTCCCATCAGCCTTGACTTACTTTCTGGTCAATGCAGACGAACAACATTCCCACAGCTTAATGCCGCCGCCACCGTGTTTCACTGAGGGGATGGTGTGTTGAGGGTTATCTGCAGTGTTAGTTTTTCATCCACACATACTATTTTAGATCTTGTTCATTTTAGTTCTCGTCTGACCAGCGCAGCTTCTATATCTTCGCTAAGTCCCGCTGCTTGGCTTGTGGCTAACATCTGCTGGCTTTCTTCCAGCTGTGGCTGTCACTCTTCCTTTAGTGGCAACACATGTAACAAGGACAGGAGACCGTAAACACACAGGGACCAGAACCCTAAGAACAGGACACAACTCATCATGAGAAAGGCACAAAACAACAAAAATAAGTGTGAAAGAATAGAGGAAGTAAGGATAACGCGGAACAGAAAGGCCCAGATGTACCACAACACAGCAGGAAACTACAAATCAGAAACTCAGACTGTATGAAACTAAACAAAATAACAGAATAAACACAACATCCAACATATTGACAGCATCCTTTTTTTCCATTTGTTGGTCAAAGGTTGTGATTACTGGATTTAACAATATAAGAAACATATTTCCTGTATTAGAGATTCAAACGGTGTCTAATGGTTTAAATGATTCCTGCCACTGTTGTTCGACAAAAAGCGATTTATTGTTTTCTGATCAATTTGCTTGTTATCTATACAGTTACATTTGAATGCTTTTCATTTACAGTTTTCTGTTCCCATGAAGCCTCATTTGACTTCAAATGAGCTAAAACAAGCTGCTAAAATGTAAGTTATGCTTCATAACACTGATATATACTTTATGTTTTGGCATTACATTGCTGAGAGTATTTAGTTTAATCTTTATGCTCTCCATGTACTATTTATGATCGTTCCCTCCTTTAATGCTACTTGTAACGAAGCCTGTTTGAGTAACAGCTTCCGCTCCTGCCGTAAATGTTTCTGTCTGACTTGACCACAGTTCACTTTGTTCCTCACAGCAAATCTGGGCCGTTGAACAAGATCGTTGGCAGAAAAAAGACAGAAGCCTTGAAAGTAAAGCACAAACCGAAGGATAAAGCTGAGCTAAAATGTAAGTGGGAGACTCTTCAGTGGGTAGAAACGAAGGAATGATATTTTCTGGTTTTCCTCTCTTATTTATCTGTCCAGAAAGAGCGTTTAGAACCAAATCCTACAGCTCTTTAATCTGTGTGGTTCCAGCGCTACATTCAATGATCTGCATAAAGTAAATAACTTCACAGTACAGTCCAGAGCAAACAAACCAAATCATTTCTAGTCCGTAGCCCTACCATGATCCCATCATGGTAGGGCTGCAATCAAGGATTATTTTTCGAATTAATAATTGGATAGCACAAGGAACTTAATAGAAGATTTTCTACTGAATTTGAACCAGATGAATGTAAAGCTTTACCACTTGAGGAGTTCTGGATAGAGCAGATTATCTTAAATGCAAAATGTAGATATTTTATGTACAGTTTTAGCCTAATTACTGCTCTGAGTGGGTTGTTCCTTCAGCAAATGGCATGTTTTAGAGTCTGTATACTCCAGTTAACCATTATTCGATTACTGAATGAGTTTATGATTATTGTTTCGGCTCTATATCATGGACTTTGGTTTGGGTTCTAGCTATCACTGCCCAGACTGGTTAAAGTTTGTGACCACATCAGGCAGTGCAAGTAAATGAAAGTTTTCACCTCTGATTATGATCCAAAACGTGCATTTTACAGAGTAAACATGACAAATATTGTCCTTCATTATGAAGCTGCTGATGCTTATAGAATCTCTACAAATGGAGGTCCGAAAAACAAATCCACTTTGCATTTCGTCATATCACTGTTTCTGAACTTATGTTGCATCTGCATGGCGGGATATTGAGTTTGGGTGCAATGGGAGCAGAGTTACATGCATATCTGGGGCCTGAGCGTGTTTATAACGAGAATAACAAACTAGCTTTTGGGATGTGGTCAGGTGAAGGAAGCCAGAGCTGGTGTTTGAGGTCAAGATCTTGGTTGACACACCTCTTCAATGTGGGATGGGGAACCTTTATTATACCTGTAGAGTCCAAAGGTTCATTTCCTAAAACAAGGAACCTGAACGTGTTTCCAACTTTTAGAGGTTTGCTTAAAGGTGTTGAAGAGGAGATTCTGACCTGTGGAGTCACTGTGGGGGTCTTGGCAGTGGATCTGGATAAGTCTTACTAAATGATGGGTTGTTGTGGAGTATCTGAATCTTCTTTTAGAAAAGTGAGTTTGTTTTAGTCTATTTTGGACTCTGCCGGGGCTCTTTGTGTCCTTCTTCAAGCAAAGTCATTAAGTGTAGGGTGAGTGGTGTGGAAACCTCTGGGTTGCACCCTTGCTTTTAGGAGATAGTGTGGTTCTTATAGTTTCTTAGTAACGTGGTCTTCAGGAGCCGGTGGTCCACCAGATCTGAAGCAACAGTTCTTGACCTTAAAAAGATGGAATGCCGTCTTAGGATTGGCCAGAAGTGATGCGGATGCTGCACTGTTTGTTCCCTGGTAGGACTGGTTGTAGACTCCCACCAATGTTCCTACCCTCTCCTGTGGTTCTGTCATTTGGATAGTGACAAAAAGAACAATATCCTTGCTACATCCAGCTGAAATTAGATTCCTTACAAGAGTACATGTGCCTTTTAAAGGGGCCAGTTAGAGCAAAAGAAGGCTAAATACCGACTGATCACACCAAAGTTTCTTTTAAACCGCATAAAGGTCAAATTCCAGATGTTTGTGTCAAAATTTGGGGGTTTTTCTCTGGTTCATTTTATTTTATTTTTTCAGGTTTAATATAAACCAGGAGGAAATTTGATAATATTTGTTTGTACCTCTAATTAAAGGTCCTGTGATCACATCTGGCAAAAGTAAACCAACAGCTGCAGCGCCCAACAGAAAGCTGTCTTCAGTGTTTTCTTCAGAGGATCTGACTGCAGGGGAGCAGATAGAGAAATACCTCGATCCCAAATGCCTCCGTATGTAAACAGTTCTTCAAATCATTCTGTTTTTTTGGTCTTTAAGTTATTTTTTTTACTCTGCTTTGCAGGGCCTGTTGAACTGGAAGATTTCCTGTCACTACCAGATGTAAGATTTTACCTGTTTTTAGGACATCAATATTCCCACGAATCAAAGGTGGAGTTTATTAATATGCATTGTTGCTGCTTTCATTTAATGTGAAGTACTGCTGGAAAATAACTAAGTGCAGATTTTTTTCCCTCTTTAACCCATTTTAATGGGGTCGTAACATTAGCAGCACCAGAATCTGTGTGCTATTGCAGTATTAGCAAGGCTCCAATCATCTGTACAGTGCCATTAAGAAGCATCTGGCCCCTTAAGCTGAATAGGTTATAGTAAAGGCGCAAATTAAGTGTGATTAACCAGATTTTTGGGAAAGATTAATTCATTTTCACTAGTCACACCCAGACCTGAGTACTGCCTGACCCGTAGAATCAAGAAATCGCACAAATATACCCTGTCTGACAAAATGAAGCAGGCTAGATAACAAAAGGCAACGCATTGAGCAACAAATCCATGAACAGATGAGTCTGAAAAAAGTCACAAAGCCAAATTAAGGGTTTGGGACTCCAGTGAACCACAGTGGGAACCATTATCCACAAATGGAGAAAACATGGAACAGTAGAGAGCCTTCCTAGGAGTGGCTGACCGAACAAACTTGCTCCAAGAGCAAACTGACGACCCATCTAGGTTTTCACAAAGAACCCAGAGCAACATCTAAAGCATTGCAGACTTTACTCATCTAAGATAGGTTCAGTGTTCATGATTCAATAATAAGAATTAAAATGGGCTGAACTGCATACAAGGGAGAATTTCAGTTCAAAAACTTTGAAAATCATCTCAAAACAACACAAAGGCCCACGTCACATTGCCCACAAAACATCCCGTGAAACTGAGACTATTTAAAGAACATTTTGTGGATTGACAAAATGTTACATCTGTATAAAACTAACACAGGAAAAGAGAAGCTGATGCGTCATTTACCTCTCCTACCCCAGGTAATATGCCCAACCTTGGAAAAGCACGTATAGCATCAGCCACAGAGAATGAGACAACTGTGCACTTAAAAGGATGTGGTTCATGACAAAGACACCTAATGTGATGCACTGTATTAAGTCCAAAGAACATGGCTTCCAAATGTTGCACACAGGCTTTACCGTTTCAGCACAACCTAGTATAAATGGAAACTTCAGCCAATGGCTGCTTTTTATCACCAAAAAGCTTAAAGAGACCAGAACTGTGCCGTGGGAAGAAAATGATCGAGACCTAAGCCAGTAACAGGTGAAGATAGTCACCTTCCTCACTTTTTTATTGCCTTTTACCGTAAACAATCATTAAATCGTGTTTGTGTGTAATGGTTGGAGAGAGCAATTAAAACTGAAGTGACCTATGGATGTCAGCGATTGTTTGCGCTAAAGGTGGAACCCTAGCCAAAATTAGGGTAAAACAACACATTTCCTAACCTGAGAAACTTTATGCTCACAAACAACCCCCATGGCTTCCTCTGTGGTCTGACTGCTGAATCTAAATACATGAGCCATCTGCCATTGCTGTTTCATGAACTGTGTCCTGATCAACATAATGTTGCACAACATTAAACCCTCATGTACTCATTTCTATTCACTAACAAAACTGCTGTTTTAATCTGTCATATTTTAAAGACGAAGAAGCTGTTGATAACCAACCTTCCTAAGTATTTTGACGGCTGTTACACAGAGGACAATATAGTTGATCTCCTCCGACCTTTTGGATTTGAAAACAACAATGACATTTATGTGATTCCTCAGAAACAAATGGTAAGCATCTGCTAGCAAATCAGCATTTTATCTGTTACGTTTCTCTTTTACTAATTGAGCACATCTGATCGATGTGCATGTTACCCAAGATCTGATACGTTTTCCTGTTTTTCCCGTAGGCTGTTGCTTTCATTCCACGTACGAAAGGGCTGAAGGCAGCTCTCAGAACATCTTGTAACGGCATCTTTTTCAAAGGATCTAAACTATGTTTTCAGGCTTGCAGATTAACCATGGGCCTTTCAGCGGTAAGCACATGCATTTAGGCTGTTTCTTTCTATCCAGGTTTCAGAAGGTTGGAAGATGCCATCAGTGTGGCATTAGTATCTAAACTCGCACCATTTGAACCCTTTGACCTAGCATTTTCCATTAAAGAAGATATATATTTGCTTTTGAAAGTTTCATCTGAAAACAATTAAATAAATTGTCCATCTGCATCAGCTCAGTCTGCTGGAGGTCCAAATTTGTGCCATTATTGAACTGCGGCTGAGGGCCACACATAATCATTCCAAGGGCCGCAAATGGCTCCCAGGCCACAGCTTGGACACCCTTGGTGTAAAGACATGTTTGCGTCAGTAATGTGCATTTAAAATGACTTATCAGTTTTAAAAACCAATGAAAAATATATTGCGAACACTATTATTTATCCATCTTTCATACCTTTAACATTTTTAGAGTTTCTGACTGTAGATTCTGATATTTACTTTGGACATTCTGGTTCTGTTTCAGCTTGGCTTTTACAAAACTCTGATGCACTGCATGGATTTTGTGAGTAATACTCAAACACGTTCTCATTAAAGCTTAATAAATGTATTTATACTTTGTTTTAAACTGCTGAGTTCTTAGCATAGGTTGTCCTCTGATGATGAATTCAGAACCATCAGCGGTGAGAGGGTCCAGGACTGTTGGTTTGCTATTAGTCTGAACGTTCTCGTTTTAGGACGTGACTGATTGTGGAGGAAATATAATCTCCATTCACCGCATCTCACCAAGTGAGGCCCTTGACCTCAGGAAGGCTCTGAGAAATATCGGTTATGTAAGGAACTACCTGGCTCTACTCAACAAGGTACAAACACAAGGTCAATGGGAGGCTTCTCCAAGTCCAGACCTGAAACTCCATTGTCCTGAAGCTTTTAGATTCAGCCCTTCCTACCAGGCCTTTGCCAAATGTGATGGCACAGGATGAATCTAAAAGTTGCCAAACACTAGCTCTTGAGGACTGGACTTGGAGGCTGATGCACTGAGGCCTGTAGGGACTAGGGCTGCACAATATATTGCCAATTTATCATCACGATGTCAGTGTGTGGAATGTTAATGCCATGAGGGACTGGTTGGAGTGCAGTAATGCTTGGCTAATTAATTTCAAGTGTTATGAACTTGCATTATTCATGCTATTTTAGGATATAGCCAGTTGGACAGAGTCTCGGGGCAGCAGATGCTCACACCAGACACTGACATCGCCTCAAATGTTAAAGGTCACAGAGAGATGGAAGCATAGATGAGAAAGAGAGCGGAAAGATATTGTAATGTTTACCAATATTATAGCCATAGCAAGACCTTCTAGTATCATGGAGCCCTAGTAGGGACATGTCTTCAAATAAACTATAAATAGATCTATTTATACCCTGTGACCTCTGTGTTTGTTCTAGGTTTATGTTGAGTTTGAGTCGGCTCGAGATGCGGATCGGCTCGGAGTTTGGTACAGCTTCCTGAAACGAGGCCGTCAGCACAGAGTGAAAAGGTTAAAAATCCCTGGGGGCCCCATCACAGCACTCTGTGAGTTTATCTTTAAAACAAATTGAAGTTGCACAGCAAATAATAAAAACAGCAAATGTAAAAAAGATCATTAAATAAGATCAAATACATCCATTAACTTTTTCAGCGGTCTCCTTTCCTTCTTCCCACCAGCTCCATATCCATCCTGCTTTGTTCCGTATACCCTCCATATTTCTTCTCCGCAGCCTAGACCCTCCAACTTTGTCTTCAAGCCTCCCAACCTGAGGCGTCTCTAAATCTGTGTTCATTTCAAATTTAATCTGGTTTGTAAAACCAGGAGGGCGTAGAAGGAAGACAGAGCTTATACTCGTGTTATTTTTAAGCAAAGTAGGTCACATTTGTATTTCATTAGTGCTCCACAGTTTAACACCTGTGAAATACTCTTAGCCTTGGGTTTAGTGAAAACATGATTACCTCTAAATTCATTTTTATTTTTTTAAACAGCTTCTGGATAGCAGGCAGTAATTGATTGTTCAGGATTTAAATTGAATTATATTCTAAGTCTTGACATTTGCCTGTGTATGTTTTGGTTAAATTGTGGATTTGTTGGTTGTAACGTGTAGCTTTCTGTAGTGAGACTGAGTTTGTTTTTGTTTTTAAATGATCTCCTGGATCTCCACACAGTTTATCATATATGGGACTAGCAATAAGTTGTATGAAACATGAAATTACTTTCACCTTGTTGTGTTTGGGGGTTTGGTCGCCTTCAAAGAGCCCATATGAGAATGCTCCAGGGACATGGACTTAGTTGAAGAATGGAGGATTTTATTTGGACCTGGCCCATGTCAGAAATTACACATCTGTGCACAGATCTGGAGGAATCTGAAACCGAACGATGAATGCAGCTCCTTCTTATCAGCATCCAGACACCGCTATTTGAGTTCGTTACGTCTTAGCATTCAGCTCCAACCTGATTCCTTAAGCTCTCATGTGTTATCAGACACTACAGCCTCATACGATATTACAATAGATTTACATATTAAGTCTCCTTAAAACATTTCCTGAATCTCAGTTTCAACATTAATTGGAAAATCTGAAGCCCATCTGCTTCACCTTTTGTCCGCATGTTGTAAACCTTCTCGTTCACACCTGGAGCTCTTTTTCTGCCGTTTCTTCTTCTGCTGTTGCTTAGATGGGTGACCTAAAGCACCTTAATTCCTCCACCTTTACTGTTCCCCCTGGCTCCCTCTCATTCTTCCTTGTTCCTCTAAACTCCTGGTTAAATACAATAAAATCGTGGTAAAAGTATAACCATTTTCTACGTAAGTGTGCTTGTAAAGAACCCTTGTTTGTGCAGCACCTAGACTTCCTGGACGGGCTCTGCCTGACAGCAGTGATGCCGCCGCTGATGCGAGGATCCCAACGGCCAGCTGTGGCATTCCACCTGGTTCCATTCCACCATTTTGGGTCACAATGTCGACTGAGCCGTACATTTTTCCAACAGTGTCTCCGTGGTTCAACATCCCCAGTAACAAAAACTACTTTCTACAAAAACACCTTTAGAACCAGTTCTAGTTGGGCTGACCAAATGATTGTGCTTGTTTTTGACTCCTAGATTTCCTGACAGTGAAGGAAATAGACGACATAGAGGTGATTGCATTTTTTTTATTTTATGTTTTTTTTATTTCAATCTGTCCCTTTTAATGGGCAGTTTTTTCATAATTTTAAGTCTTTCTCATATTAAGCAATAATTTACAGCCTTCTTATCCGTTTCAAAAGGTTTCCTCAGTACTACGTGTGATGTCAGACATTTTAGAGGTTATTTCTTTTTATTTAATTAAATTTTTTTCGCTGCACTAGTGGCTTATATTTTTCGTTTTTTTTTCTGAAAGTCGGCAGACAGGGAATGGGGTGGAGTGAGGGGAAAGACTCGTACTCGTACGGTCTGCTGCTGCGCCGAGCTCTCTTTCTTTTAGCCACCACACACAGTGAGCACAATGCTAAGGAATATAAAAGATCTCCAATGATCACTATTAGAGAATGGCATCTTGGGGTCACCAGATCTCCATACCAACTGTTAGACACCATCTACATGTCAGTCAGCTGTTTGGGTGCAATGTCAGGAAATGATGTGGTAAACTAACTCATCCCCACTTTTAAGTACGGTGGAGGAAGTATGATGCTGTTGGACCTTTCCCAAAGCTGCTGGGGACCCTTGTTGGAGTGTATGACATCATGACATAATCAGCATTTGAAATAAAATCTAGCTGGAGAGAAGAAAGCAAAGGACTCAGGATGATCTAGAGAGATTAAAAGTGAACAGTAAAAGATCCTCCAACCACATGTTAGAGGAGAAGACTAAGTGCTGCCCTGTTGTCAGAATGGGGAATGTCCAAAGTATTAGCAGCCGGTGTGCCAATAAAAATAAACTATTTAAATAAATGTGCTCAAGTTAAAGATTTGATTTTCAGCAAAAATGTAATTTATTTGAAGGGTTTTCACTCAGTGGGTGGCAGAGTATGACCCACAGTATGTAAAGAGGGATGTTTGCTCTTCAATACTTTCTGTCAACATATTCTCTTCTTCTGCAGAAAGCTCACCCTCAGGCCTCCAGGTTCTCCACCATCATGCTGACTGGTTTCTGTGGATCACTGTGGAAACACAATCAAGTCGCTAAGATGGTATCACGTTATTTCTCCAGAACGGACCCCAAGTCTTTGGTTTTCGACACGATCTTCCTGCCGCTGCAGAGGAGGGTGAGGAGCCCCCAGACAAACACTGTTGAGCCATCTAGCTCAGTCTTTACATCCAGCTTTATTTATGACTTGTTTGTTGTTTTCTTGTAGTTAAAAAAGGGAACGTGGAACATCAAACTGTAAATAAATAAAAAAAAAAGGTCCTAAATGGCCTAAAAGCTCTTAGGGAATCAAAAAGTGCAAATATATAGTTTTTAATCTTCAAAGATTAAATTAAAAAGGGAACACAGTCTTTTCCTATAAGATATTTTCTCATTTAATTTAAAAGCTAATCAAAACTGTAACGTTACTGTATTTTGTTTATGCACTGGAGACATATATACTTTGTACATTTATTAATAGCCCTACTCTGAGTGAAATAACGCTCTCCTCTGTTTTCCCATGTCCTCCAGGCCTTTGTGTATTTCCACAGCTGGGATTCCTGCTGCAGCTTTGTCCGGGATCACCTCAGAAATCCCTTTTCGGTGGAGGGCTCCACTCTCAGCGTCCACTTTGTGTTGGAGGACGTCTATCCAGGAGCCTCTGAGGTACTGGGAGCCTCCGAAGCCTCAAAGCTGCTTAGACTGAAGACCCCTGTAATGATTAAGATGAGCAAAATGTATGTTTTCCACAAAGAAACGGTGACGACAGGCCAAAGGGAGTGGTAGCTCCTTAAAAGAAGAGGCATTGGTTAGGTTTAACACATTTATCATGGCTGTATGACCTGGGATCAAAACCATCATCATTTCTCTCATTTAAACTCTTTTATTTACCCAGGGATGGGTTAACAACACAGTCTACTCCCCATGATATCAGAGATTAGGAAGAAATCATAGCTCACAGTACTATTTAGAGACAAGCAAACAATCAAATATAACCAATTATGTTCAATAAATACTGACTCATTTGGAAAAATGTTGACTGAATAGATCAATTATCATTAATCGTAGTTGAAGGTAAGTGGTAATGAGAAGATAATTATACAAGAAAAAGCAGAAACAATGAGTAAAACATCATAACTCACCATATAAATCAGGGAATCTGGATTAAATTAGGCAAATGTGAACAGAAAAACCTAAAATAAATACTTTGATAAAAAGAGAAAAACTGCAGTAAATAAAATCTTAATTATTCAGTTTTTTCCTGTGGATTAGCAGTCTTCCCTGCTGTAGTGTTTGGTCTACTGAACTTCAGTAGATGTTGCCCAGAAGACTGGATTAAATGAAGCCGTATCCTCTCAACGTCTCTTCCGACAGAGGCTGCGTTTAGCTTTAGAGCTGAAAAGAACAGCAACATTTCAAAGATTTTACCGGGATCTGTTCAAATGTTTCTACTTTCTCTGGAAGTAAATGTTCTTCTGAAATAACCCCATCCTCCTATTCTCCTGTTTTTACAGGAGAGGATGTACAAGAATCTGATGAGATGGACCAACGCTGTGAGTTATTGGTGATTTATTCCACTCTTCCTTCAACATTTGCTTTTGTTTTAATTATTAACTATTCTGTTTTTTTCCAGCATGTTTCAGAACCCGAGTCCCTCAGTCAGCGACTTATTTGTTTGAAGCTCTTCAAAGCCAACGTGGGCCTCATCATAAGCGTCCTGAAAGCGGTTGCCTCCATCGCTCCTTTTGTCAACTTCCTGGTCCTCGCTGAACGAGTACGTCAGCCCAAACATCCTGCAGCTCTTCTGTCGGTTGGACACTGTTGTCAGACATTCAGGAGATGCTTTTGACCCTGCTGCAGATGTTTAGGGGAGGCTACACTCCACCTTCGGTCGTAGAAAGATGAAACTTGCTTTAACACTTCGTCATCTCTGCATATGGTTTCACTGTCAGCGACAACTTAAACATGGCGATACAGCTCTGTTTTTTAACTTTTAATTTAGTACAATATTCAACAAACAAACAAGCAAATCTACAGACGAACCCAGGACGGCCGCTTCGAGGACTGTAGCCTCCGTATATGGTCGTGCGCTTAACCCCTACACCATCAGCACCGTGCCCAAAATCTACAGACTTTAATGAAATGATCAAAATAAAGAAAAATACACTCATCCTCACTTTTTGACCTTGTCTTTCTACCCCAGATCTACATAGAAATGTGTGAATCCAGCAGTGTAGCTCAGGTGTTGGACTGTCAGTCGGTGAGCAGTCTGTCTGAGAGCAACGTTTGGTATGTTTGTCTCGACATTAGTGACAAGACCTCAGACTCAGTGTTTACTGCTTGAACCTGAAGAACTGTCTGTATTTCTGCTCCACAGTGGGAGGGTTCAAACCGTCTGCCTGTGAGTCTGAAATTATTGTCTGTTCATCTTTCCTTCCTTCCTTCCTTCCTTCCTTCCTTCCGTCCGTCCATCCTTTTAAAGTTTGACCACTGTTGGAATATCTTGGTAATATTTTGTATTTATAATTTTCTTACAGTTAGATGGATTGACAATAAGAATTATCACTTGAATATTTAAAGGATGTCAAAAAAAAGATCTGAAATTTTGACAAACTACATTAGCTTGGATGCTAAATGTAAATTTGCTAAAATTTTATTTTGAAAATAATATGGAAACATTGCAGGACTCTGTTTTGTAGCTGCCTTTAAAATATTTTCTTGTTTAATTTCAGTTTGAGGAGCCTTCAGGAGAGTTCAGAAGACTCGCATGTCGCCTCGTCAGGCTGTGCACTGAATGCAGCAGCAGGGGGCGCTATTGCAGCAAGAGTTGAAGCTTCAGCTAATGATCGACCTCCAGATGGAATCCAACCTGGTAGCTATGAAACCTCCTGGCTTGGACCTGATAGTCTGGAGTTTAAAGATGAAGCTTGTGAAGAGCAGCAGAGCGAACCAGGCGCTTCTGTCATTGAGCGAGATGACTTTAAGAGAACCGATTCAGTTGATGATCAGACTGAAAGCAAAAGTTATCCTCAGCACCCTGAAATTCCTTGGGACAAGTTATCTAAAGCTGGTAGTGGACTCATACAGGAAGGGGTAACGGAAAATGAGCTGATTGATTCTGTAAAAGATGAGCCAGACTTGGAGGGTAACGACAAGCAAGACAGAATGAAAGAAGAAGAAGTGACGACGCAAAGAGATTACGGATTGACCAGGAGGAGCAGCACCAGAATCAGGAGGTCTGAAAGCAAAGAAGAGGAGAAATCACCAAAGAAACAGGAAACTAGTGGTAAAAAATATGCAACACGAGGACGAGGCGGCTCTGCTGGAAGAGGGGATAAGATGATGAAGGGCAAAGATGTTGGAGATAAAGATGATGCTCCAGCTGAGAAGGACGTCACAGCAACATGTGACTCTGCAGCAGAGGAAGCGCTTAAACAGGAGCAGGGGGCTGAGATATTTGGTCCAGTAAAGAAAGAAAGAAGGTCCAAAATAAATTCAACCAAAGAAAACAAACCAGCTGTAAACTCAACAGGTGATACTGGAGAAGAAGAAGAAGAGGGCTCCACAAAGTCTGAGGTGAGGAGAATATTCATGTATGTGTGTGATTTTCTTCTCCAGTGGGACATTTCTGAGTTTTCTGTGAAGCTTTGCTGCTTTACATCCTGTTGTTTTTTTTTTAGGTTACACTGGTTCTGAACCAGGACCAGGAAGGCAGAGCAGATTCCTTGAGATCTGCTGACAGCACAGATAAAAACAGCCCAGGTTTGTTGTGTTTCTACCTGCAGACCAGAGTTAGGGGCATTTTTGAGGTAAATCAGGACATTTCTGTCTGGGATTTACAGTGATGTAAAGCTGGCTATGTCACCATGGTAACTGCTACACTTAACATACTCCAGAGCAGGATAGGTTATCTGGATCTGAGCCCAATCTAAAGGTTTGTTCCTGTCAAATGTCAAAGATTAGAAAGGCAGCTAAACATATACATTTAATTATTGTTAGATTAATCATGTTTTCTACCAAATTCAGCAAATTTTTTGTAAATCATAAAATGTAACAAGCAGTCCAACCCAGTCCTTTGACTTTAGATCTGTCCCCATGCAGCCCAATAGAGTCCATCCACCTTAGATATAATGAAACTAGCCACATGTAGTCTAGTATAATATAATTTGTTTTATCTGAAAAGTCAATTTCAGTGCAGTTTATTTTTATTTAATAGAGTCCAGTTTAGTCTAATGATCTTTGATTACAACTGATTCATCGGTCAATGATCTGCATCAGATCTGTTTTCACTGAGGTTTTTAATATCCTGCCTTTCAGATCAGAGACTGAACGCTGAAGCAGCAGGTGAGATGGAGAAGATGGAGGAGCAGGAGAACAAAGTGATGCCGACCAGAAAAAGAGGCCGACCCAGAAAGAATACCAGAAGGACTCCAGGTAGCAGACATCACATTCTGCTCCACAGTGATGTCGGAGTGCTGAAAAATATTGATTTGTAAATGTTTTATCTTGTTTGCAGTAAGAAAATCTGCTGGAGAAAAAACTGAGAGGACTGGAGATAACAGAGTAGAAGAAGAAAAATCATTGCTAGATTCGTCTTCAGCTCTGGACAAACCCACGTCTGCTTTGTCGAGTGACGTCCAGTCGAAGATCCAGAGGGAGGAGAAGGAAATGGACGCTGTTACTGAACAGCAGCGGCAGCTTGAAGGTCCTGACCGACAGAACCTGGACGGATTCTTGGAAGAGGATGAAGGATGCTGCAGGGCCGACATAAAAGGTTTGGAAGAGAACACAGTTACACTAAGTTGTTTTTAAATCACTAAAATACATCTTGATACAAAGAAATTCTCCAAATTTGGTAAAACTGTTGCAGCAGATCTCTACACAAAACTCCACATGTTACAGCAACAAACATCAATGTATTTTATTGAGGTTTTATGTGATAAACCAACAAAAAGCAGCGCAGAGTTTTAATCTAGGTTTAAAGCTATACCTTATAATTTATTTTACCATGAAAAATCAGAAAAGTCTAAACATCGTAGAACGACGTTTTGCTGCAATTCAAGTCCCTACTATGTGGGGATTTGTCTGCAGCGACTTTGGACATTTAGAGATGGAGATTTTTTATATCTTGCCTTTCAGATCAGACTCTAAACAGCGAAGCAGCGGGTGAGATGGAGAAGAAGGAAAATGAAGCAACACCGGCCAGAAAAAGAGGCCGACCCAGAAAGAAAACCAGAAGGACTCCAGGTAGCAGACATCACATTCTGCTCCACAGTGATGTCGGAGCGCTGAAAAATATTGATTTGTAAATGTTTTATCTTGTTTGCAGTGAGAAAATCTGCTGGAGAAAAAACTGAGAGCACTGGAGATAACAGAGTAGAAGAAGAAAAATCACTGCTTTCTGAGTCGCTGGATTCCTCCTCAGCTCTGGACAAACCCACGTCTGCTCTGTGTGGCGACCTTCAGTCGGAGATCCAATTATTAGGCAAGTTGTATTTTTGAGGGTTAATTTCATTATTGATCAACTACAGAGCTCTCGGTCGATCCAAAGTGTTAATCAGATGGTTGATTCTGCTGTTCCTGCTGAAGAAAAGCATCCCCACAGCATGATGCTGCCACCACCATGTTCGCTGTTTGTGTGATGCTTAGGCTGATGTGCAGACTTAGTCAACCAAAGTGATTTGCATGAATACAAAACCCCAATAAAATGCATGTGTTTCATAAACATTCATAAATAATGTCTTTAATAAGGTAGTGATTAATGCAAATAAACTTCGTTTATTTAGAAATAAAGCTTCATTGGCTGCTAAAAGGTGTAAACATTTATCTGAGCTTTAGGGCGAAAGAAGGAGCATAAAGAAACATTTAACAATTTTTAACGGATTACCTTTTTAAATTTTTATTTGGGAGAAGCTAATCTTCTTGCTCGCATCAGTTTTTCTTTTTTTTTTTTTTCCTTTTAGCAGTTGGTGAAAAACAAAGAAAAAAGCTTGCCGGATCTGAGGGAAAGCAAACTGGTGAGTCTCCTTGTGCCGCTGATGATTTCAACCTGCCTCCATTCAACCCGGACATCTCCATTGGTGAGAGATAAACACACATCCGCCTGTGTGGTTGAAATGTTTTGCTTCTTTTTCATGTTTTTTGCTTCTTCTCCTCTACAGGTGAGGAGTTTACAGTCCGTAAACTGGGATATTTCTGTTCGCTCTGCTCGGTTTTCTACTTGCTTGAGAACACCGATGAGGAGGAGCACTGCTGCAGTAAAACACATTACGAGAACCTGCTGGTAAACCCAAATACAAGCCTCGATGCACCAAAAACACACACACACACACACACACATGCACAGCGTGGTCTCTAAGTGCTCTCGGTCCTTTGATTTTCAGGAACATTACCAGATGAAAGCTGAAGAACCTTCACCACCTTTAAGAAGGAAGACCAGAAGCTCTCGATGATCTTCTTTTTTTTATTTCTCTCTTTCAAATGTGTTGAAACTGTTTGTTTAGACAGACTAACGTTTGTCCTTAAAACTCCAATGAGGAAGCGGCTGCAGATCCCAGTCTCATTTCAGCCCTCTGAAACTAAACTTTGAACTTTTTAACACGCTGAATTCAGAAACGATGCATAGTAGATTTTAAAGATTTTTAATCAGTTCATAAACACAAAGATTCGAAATATGATCCATGCCAACTAACGACTAATCCTGTAAAGATGGAATCATCATCTATATATTTTAAACAGTTATGGTCAGAAGTTTAGATGGACTCATAATGGGCATGAATGATTTATTCTGATTTCAGCTATTCTTTTTGCAGAAGGTAGTTATTATACTCCCACTAATATCAGGTTACATGTGTCTTAACTTGTCAGGGTTCCGATGCAGTCTGAAAAAGTAAGAAGTTTGTTTTTAACACTTTGCAGCCCTAGATTACAGTGAAGGTTGTTTCTGAGAAGAAAAAGTCTCCATGGAGAAGTGCTCCAGCGGTCAGAAGTGAAAAAAGGGATTGTCGAAAAGCTGGACTCAGGTTCATTATGACTGAAAATATAAGAGAATCTTTCTTTTCTGAGATCATCAGCAAAAACATTAACAATGCTCGTGCATTATTTGCCACGGTCGACAGGTTAACAAACCCTCCTGTAATTGTAGCATCTGAACTCCAATCTACCAGGGCCTGCAATGAATTTGCTAAATTCTTTACTGAAAAAACCCAAAAGATCAGAGAGGCAGTCAGCACATCCACATCAACTCCAGTACCAATGTTGTCTCCAACTAGAACTGATTTTGACAAAATTTCCCAATTTCACCAAATAAACTTCAAAATCTAAAAAGAAATCTTACAGCAACTAAGCTCTTCTTCCTGCCGTCTCGATCTTTTACCCACAGCTTTCCTTAAGAAAGCTTTGCCTGTAGTAACATCTGATTTAACACAAATAATAAACACGTCCCTTTTGTCAGGTGTTTTCCCCCAGGCCCTAAAAACAGCAATTATCAAACCTCTATTGAGAAAGAGCAACTTGGGCAAGCTGCTACTACAGAACTATAGGCCTATATCAAACCTCCCCTTCATCAGTAAGATTATTGAAAAAGCCGAGTTTCAACAGTTAAACAACTTCCTAACAACAACCAACCGCTTCGATGTCTTCCAGTCAGGCTTCCTGCTCACCACAGTGCAGAGACCGCTCTTGTCAAGGTGTTCAATGACATCCGTATAAATGCAGACTGTGGAAGAACCACAGTGCTGGTATTATTGGACCTTAGTGCAGCATTCGACACTGTTGATGACTCCATTTTATTAGAGCACCTGGAAAACTGGGTCGGCCTTTCTGGTACAGCACTCAACTGGTTTAAATCCTACTTGAAGGACAGGGACTTTTTTGTGTCAGTAGGTAACTTTACATCAGAGCACAAAAATCACATGTGGCGTTCCCCAAGGGTCCATCTTAGGGCCCCTCCTATTCAGTATCTACATACTCCCCCTAACTCAGATTTTAATAAACAACAACGTAAGTTATCATAACTATGCAGACGACACACAGCTATACATTACGATGTCACCAGTTAACCATGAACCCATTCAAGCGCTGGGTAAATGCTTAGAAGAAATCAATGCATGGATGGGCCTAAATTTTCTTCAGTTGAATCAAAACAAAACTGAAGTAATAATCTTTGGACCAAAGGAAGAGCATTTAAAAGTTAGCACACAGCTTCAGTTAATACAGCTAGAAACCACCAGTCAGGTTTGAAACCTGGGTGTAGGGATGGACTCAGACCTGAACCTTCAGAGGCACATAAAGGTAGTAACTAGGTCGGCCTTCTATCACCTAAAGGACATCTCCAGGATTAAAGGACTAATGTCTCAGCAGGACCTTGAAAAACTAATTCATGCGTTCATCTTTAGTAGAATTGATTACTGCAACGGTGTTTTCACAGGTCTGCCTAAAAAGTCGATCAGACAGCTGCAGTTGATCCAGAATGCTGCTGCCCGCGTCCTCACTAGAACTAAGAAAGTGGAGCACATCAGCCTGGTTCTAAAGTCCCTACACTGGCTCCCTGTAGCTCAGAGAATAGACTTTAAAATACTTCTGTTAGTCTATAAATCACTGAATGGCTTAGCACCAAAATACATTACAGACTTGTTGTCAGTGTATCAACCAGCCAGACCTCTCAGGTCTTCTGGGTCAGATCTACTCTGCAGAACCAGAACCAGAACTAAACATGGAGAAGCAGCTTTTAGTTCTTATGCTCCACTAATCTAGAATAAACTCCCAGAAAACTGTAAAAGTACCGAAACCCTAAGTTGCTTTAAATCAAGATTAAAAACGTATTTGTTTAAATTGGCCTTTGACTGGGCCATCTAAACATTGTTAGTGAAGTTTTCAGTCCAATTTTCCTTTCATTTTCTTATCAAACATTTTATCATTATTTCATGTTTTAATTATCTTCTCATTATCATTTTTATTCTCTTTAATTATTTGTGTTAATTATTTAATTACCTTTATGCCACTGTAATGTAATTTTCCTACAGTGGCGATTGCTCTAAGACTGCAAGGGAAGCTCAGCTTCCCCTAAAATGTCAAAAAATAAGTGATCAAATATATACTGTTGTGTGTACATGTCATTGACTAAATATGCGCTACAACGCGCTCAACTTTTGTTCAGAATCAGCTTCTTATCGCTGGTAACGACGCAGCTTTCCTCTCACTCATTCCCGCAGCCTCACAGTGCTTTAAACAGGGAGTTCAATAGCGAAGTAAAAATGCTGGGCTTTGTCCCGCCCATCGGACGCTCAGCTTCTGCATGATGATTGGATGATCTGTCTGAGGCTGAATCCCTTCTTGATTGACAGCGAAATGAGCGAATCAGCGATCTTGAAATTGAGCTTCCCCTCCTTGAAAGACCAGCATCCACCACTGTTCTCCTCTTATGTCTCTTTTTCTTTTTTTCATGTACAGCACTTTGAATTGTTTTGCTACTGAAATGTGCTATAAAAATAAACCTGCCTTGCCTAGATACATTTGCATAAAAAAAACAAGTACGGAAAAAAGGAGGATGACATCATTCCGTTTACCATCGTCTAGTGTCCTTAGCCCCTTTTCCACTAAAAGCCCAGGGATTTAAATCCCCAGGATTTGTTTTTCCTGATCAAACCTGGAGATTTGGGTGCTTTGTATTGTTCAGAAAGTCCACGGACCATTTATTTAAATCAGCTTAATGACGTATGTGGAAGTTGTGAAGAAAACTGCAATATATCTTCAGTTCAGCAGATGGGATTATTCCTTTATTCCCTTTAAAGGACTTTTAGCTAATAATTTTTTTTTAACTGCTAAATATTAGGTGATGAGCAGCTTTAGGGTTATACAGTTGATTAATTCCTTCCTTTATTCCTTAAGCAGGAAAACTAAATCATTATTTTGCGTTTCATTTTTTACGACCTGCATTAAGCCAGAGTTGGTTTTTTACAACTGAAAGATTCATTTACAATAACTACTAAACACTGATTAACAAAAAAAGGTTTTTAGTGGAAATTGTATTTATACATACGCAGTCCAGAAGTACAGGGATTTTTTTTTTTTTTTTTTACCTTGACTGTCTAATAATAAGCAAATATTTATATAAAGTAGATGTGTAAACAGTGGAGTGCAGGATGGCAGGACACAAAGGTTAGGGAGATCTCTGGGAGCTTTTGTAAAATTATGTTGCAGCTCCTAAACTGTGTTGCTATTTCTGCTTATTTATGATGGTTTTGACTGCGGCTTTTTGTATTATTTCTTAACCATGCGGAATAAAGGCCCCGAAAGCAGCTTGTATGTCTCTTGTTGCTCTGTATTTAACAAAGACAAAACGTGATAAAGGTTCTTTAAACAATGTGTACAAACTGAGGATGGAAATAAAGAGTTTTTAAGTGTGTAATTAAGACCAAATCAACGAAGAGTATCAAGTCTTTTTTTGGAGAGATTTTTAAATGAGTAGAAATCGAAAGTTTACAAAAGGCAGACTGAACTGACGACATTTTTACAAATGCTTAAAACAATATTAATTCGAACGAACACATAATCGTATCAAAAGAAACGAAAGAGCTTAATTTTGTTCTGGATTTTTTGAATGAACGTCAACAGTGGTTTCTGGTTCAGACTCCGCACCAGGAGGTGGCGGTAAAGACATTCTTCTTGTCTTAGTAACTCCCAATTGTTTGAAGAAGAGCTTCGATCAACGCTTGGAGATAAAGTGAAATACGAACGGTATGTAGATATAAAAGCGATTTAAATACGTGAACGACGCTCTGGCATTTAACTGTAGCTTCTGGTCCATTTCCCTCAACTTGTTGGTTCCGGTTTCTACCGTTCAGTTTCATGCTAGCAGAAGGCTAACGTTAGCCCCTGCTAGCATGAAACTGAAAACAGCTGCTGTTAACGAACCACCGCTTGCTGTTTAGACATATAACATGTTTTACGGTCGTATCCTGTTGGTAACCCGGGTTTATCCGTCCGTGGTCCTTTCATCACCGAGTCCAATCATGAGTTGCATGTTTCCTGATATGCAAACCCTTTAACAGCAACCGAACGTGGTTGTAAATACAGTTCAATCGATTCGGTTCTTGTGCGTTTTAGGTAAAATGCTGGTTGATCAACCCCTCAGTGCTACATTCGTCTCCCCAGGCAGTTTTGCTCTTTTATAATTTATAAACCTGCTACATCCAACCCATGTTTAGGACTCGAGATGCTTTTGGATGAGAGGTCAAACTATTCAAGGAATAAGAGGAGTTCTGTTGACCTGCTGTGTTCCAGGTGACTGTGGACAAGCTGTTTATATGCAGTGCCTTATTATATTTATTATTTATAGCCCTTGAAAATGTCCACATTTGATTATCTTACTCGTGTGCTTTAGTGGAGTTTTATGTATTAGGTATGTATGAAAAAGCACAGCAAGATTGTAAAGTGGAAGAAAAAGGAGGCATATTAAAATATATATATATATATTCAAACCGAAACACAGACTTTTGATCAAGCGTCATTTACTGCTAAATAAAATCCAGTGCATCATGTGCTTTGAGAACTTGTCAGATTTGTAAGTAGAGTCCATCTATACAGCTGTTCTCTGTCGGCCTCAGAAAACAATATTATTGAACAAATGGGATCATGAAGACCAAGGTTGACGCGTCATGGAGCACTGTTCAGTCATCAACCCATAATGAAAGGAGTATTTCACGACTGCAAATCTAACTTTATGTAAGACTTGTGAAGAAGAATAGCATAAGATGTCTTGTTTTCATTTTATTGAACTTATTCGGACTCCTCATCAACCCTGAGAACTCCATCCTCATGGTTAAATGTGATGGTAGCAGCCTCATGGAGATAAACTTCTCCACCAGGTACATGGAGGTTGGTTCCTACTGAGAACATGTGGAGCTGAATGCAGAGGTTTACTTTCCGGTAGCACAAGAATCCCTGAACAAACAAATGGTTTAGATTAAAGCAAAGTCAATACCCTGGCCTAAATATAATGAGGAATCTGTGACTAGGTTTGAAAATTGATGCTTTCCATTCAGTCAATGCTGTTGCCATTTGGCAAAAAAGAATGAGCAACAATTTTACTCTCCAGCTATGCTAAACCGGTACAGACCCCTAATGACCTGCAGCCATAGCTAAGCAAACTGTGTTTTTACAAAACATACAATGGGAATATAAATGCACACCACAATGTTTTAAATGTTTTTGGTAAAACATTTGAAAACCTTGTATCGGTTTCCGTCCGCTTAACAATTGCGCACCACTTTATATTTATCTATTACCTAAAATCCAAACACAATACATTGAGGTTTGTAGTTGCAATGGGACACGTGGTGAAGAAAGTCAGGAGGTATGCATGCATTTGCAGTGTTTTTAAATAATGAGGGCTCAGATTATTTCTACTCACAAAACAAAAACAATGTTTTTTTTGTCAATTTGAGGCCTTTTTTAAAGCTATATCTACATGAAGGAGCTCAGATACACCAGAATATTAAGACAGTTGGACTTCAGCGCCTTCATAAACAGTTTTCTTGAGTTTCAGCAGTGGTACAAGTTGAATTAAGTCTATTCAGACATCGATGAAGTGGCGTCTTCTGATGGTTGTAACGGCAACTTGGAGCAGGCGATTTGATCAGATGTGGACAGTTAGCAGTCAAATGCTTTATTGCTTTGCGCTGCTTTCCAGTTTTCAGAGCTTGGTCAGTGGTGGCACTGATGTAATTCTGTTCTTTTTTCCAGTAAGTTCTGACAAAACGAAACATTGTTTAAGCCTCTTCATTGCCTAATTCCCGTACTTACTTAGTGGTTCATGGTTTCAGATGATCTCCCTCATTTCTGATTTGTAGAGATTTTACTTGATTAATAGTCTATAAACTCTAGATGTCAACATCAGACTAAGTTAAATATATGCAGATCTATTCTTCTGATATACATCCCATCTTTGTAACAAACCTAACTGTGTCTTCACACTTCTGTGATTAAGGATGTGTGCTTGAAATAACGCATGCACGTCATTGTGGTTCTTTCTCAGGTACAGTTTTACAGACTTGTCTCTATCAAGGGGTTTATGAAGGCTAGCTGCGGAGAATTGTGTTCTTGTTTATTAAATTCTTTCTTGGGGACCTGTTCTGTAGTTGTTTCTAAAATATTCACGCTGTCTTTTAAGCTGCCAAGACACATGGATGCCTCAGAGTTGCTAAGAGAATTGTCTGATGTTTTCTTGAAGCACAATTTCTGTACTGGGATCAATGGATCTCTGTCCCATTTATTCAATATTAGTTTCCTTTTTTATATAAAAACACTGAAATTGGATTTTACCATCTGTGACCTGAGGTGTATTACTTTAGCATCAGTGTTTTTGTAATAAAATAAAAGCAGTTTGATTGTGTTTTCATCTTTTTCCATTTTTGTTGTATAAACCAAGGTGTTACAGCAGGAAGTATATAATTCCCGCCTGGGGCTGGTGTCTGTGGAGTTTGCATATTTTTTACAGCTTCCTCCCACAGTACAACAAGTTGCTGTTAGGTGTGAGTACGACTGTATCGACGGTTCTCCTGTGTCCTGACGTCCTGGCATGTGGGCACCCCGCCTCTTATCCATTGACCACTAAAGTTAGGCGCCACCACACTACAACTCTTCTACGGATTAGGTCGTGAACTATTCCACATTTGACATCGCTTGAATTGTTTGCTGCTGTTGTCTCAACGGTGGGGATTTTCTGTCCTTGCAGATCCGGTTCCTCACTGCCAAGCATCGATGACCCCTTTTAAAAATGCATGTCCTAAATGTGTACGGTACTAGTAATGATCTCAAATGTTTCTTGAAGCAGATTGTCCGTCACCTTTTCCCAGACTCAAGTTGAACGTCGTCCGGTGAAGCGCAGGGGTCTGAAATCTTCTGCATCCCTGTTTCATCACAGAAAGACCTGAAGTGAGTTTAAAGAGGATGTGAATCCATGCTGGCTCACTCTTTATCTATTCACTGATTCCTGTTCTCACTTTGCAAAATGGCTTTTTTGTCTTGTTTGCTCAATACACTTTGGTTTAGAGTTGGTTTGAAACTATTCCTTGTCTTCCTATATCAACAACATATATTATTAGGGTTATCAAGTAATTTTGTTCAAGAAAGAAAAGATAGAAGAAAAGAAAAATTTCTCTGTTCTGAACATTTACATCTTTAACTCCTGTGACCTTGGTTTCTCTTCTTTTATAAACCCTGTGATGTTTCATCCTTTCTGTTCTCTCTCGCCAGTAAGGACCTGAACGTCTTACTGCTGGGAAGAACGTGAAGCTGCTGAGAGACCTTAGGACTGTCCGGGTGATGCCGTCTGTGGAAGACCCTGCTCTACTCCTTAACCTGCTTTGTGTTCAGCTTTTTCATAGCGTTTGCTTTTG
This sequence comes from Girardinichthys multiradiatus, assembly GCF_021462225.1. NCBI lineage: Eukaryota > Metazoa > Chordata > Actinopteri > Cyprinodontiformes > Goodeidae > Girardinichthys > Girardinichthys multiradiatus. The sequence goes on along the minus strand of NC_061807.1, from coordinate 14,995,999 downwards.
GACTGTTGTCTGCCCTTCCGCAGAAGTATGGCTACCCTGAGAGTGATCATTTCATTCTAGATGTGGTTAAAACTGAAGCACTGACACAGATTACCAATGCACTGTTGGTGTCACGGTCACAACCTCTACACCAATTGTTAAGAAGCTGAGGTACGCACCATCTATCCCTGTTGTAGGGGGTGTTAATCTCCTTCAATCTCAGAGGACTGTTAAAACCATGTCATATCCACCGTATAATCCATATTCTTCAAGGAATCAAAATCCCACTCAAGGTCAGTCCAATAGAGATTGGACGGACCGTCCAGTCTCTAGTGAACGGCCAGAAATGGACCACAGGAGGGCACGTCACCATATTGAACCCGGTTCCAACTTTAGCTCTTCTCCATCATCTTCTGGAACTTGTAAAATTTCAGGAAGAGCAATCCCTCAAATGCCAGATCTGCCAATGACTTACAGGCTGGAACAGAGAATGGTCGAGTCAGAAAGGGACCTTGAAAGATCAATGGAGTTCTTTGTGGACCGAACCAGAGAGGAAGTGGTACCTCCGTCTTTGAGCCGTGGTCCTAGCTTTCTCAGCAGTGAAAGAGATGAGTTTCCTTCCACCAGTAGAAGTGTAGCTTCCTGTCGCGATATAGACGGAGATAGGGAGCCTGATGATGAAAGTGACAGCAGCTCCTTGAGCTGGTTGCAGATCTGTAAAAAGCCCACAGAGGATAATTCTGTGATATGTAATCTGCCGGGTTCTTCCGACTATCCCAGCAGCAGCGATGGTAGGTTTTTTGCACCCAGCGAGAGACAACACAATAGGCAGTCTGTGTCTGGTTCAAGAAGTTGTGACGAACCATCTCCAGGCAAACCAATGCATCGTGATGACCCTTCTCAACCCCAGTATACTCCAGAGCTTGCTGCTGTCCTCCTACAGGGCTTTGGACTTGAAAAAGAGGATTTGGAATATCTCCTTACGTTCCCTGAAGATCAGATAAACTCTGAAAATCTAGCTCTGATCTTGAAGCAGATTCGCCTCATGAAGGAGAAGAGAACCTCAACGCAGTCCTATTCAGACCCCCAACCCTCCACGAGCTTTCGTGGACCGAACACACCCAGCAGTTCTAGAGGGCCAGAGATGGACCAGGACGATATCGCAACAAGGATTTTGAAACCTGCCAAAGTGATTGACTATGGGCATAGTGGGAGCTACACTGTAGTTGGAAGGGAAATGAGAAACTCCAGTAAAATCACCAATGATTGCACTGGAAGTATGCGTGGTACCTATAGCAGCAGCTGTTACAAAGAATCATTGAAACCAAGTACATTAGGGGTAAAGATCAGTTCAGCGGTTCCTTTATATGGCGTGACAATTTCTCCTACCAACTTCACCTCAATGAGGACCTCCGTGACTCCTCAAAGCAGCGATCAACCTAAATTGCCACCGACTCAGCCAGTTCAGGCTTCTCAAGAAATCGACATCCCTTTCATTTCTCCAATGAAAGACATTGATCCATCGAATGAGCCAGTGAGCCACCAAACCCAGGCTCCCGAGAAAACCATTCCCACCTTTGTTCCTCCAAAGACTCAAGCAGATCCACCCAAACATCTGCAGAGCCGACCAATCCAGGCGCCTGTCTTCACAAACTTCGTTCTTTCAAATACAGTAACAAGGAAAAGACCAAAGTTTTCTACCATGAACCTTCTAAAAGACCCTAATCAACCAGGGGAATCGCAAGATACAAAGATATCTAAACCATCTAGTGCTCCTTTAGGTGAAGGTGGCAAAGTTGGTTGTAAGCAAGGTAGTTTTACTGATTATCCAAGTAGAACTCAAAAACAACACCCAGAGGCTGATAAAGAGCAGGAAAAAGGGAAGCTGGCGAAAGAACAGAAGCCAATGTCTCAACAAAGCAAAGCAGCAACGGCACCAATGAAACAACAACCGAAGGAACAAACTAAATTGCCAGAGGAGGCGCGACAGCATTTTCCTTCTTCTGCACAGCAGACGGCTTCACGTTCTTTTGTTCCCAGATCTCTCGCTGCTCCTCCAGTTCAGACAAACACCGAAGCAAAGAAGCACCAGAGTTCAGTAAAATCAGTTTCCAGCAGCTCTGCTTCAAAGATGAAGGTCTTCAAGGGGCATCCATTGCGGTCCATGATCAACGACTATAAAGCTGCCGAACCACCAGCCTTTCCTCATAGATGCACTCTGTGTGACAAAAAGTGTACAACCATGAAGGTAAGTGGAGTAGGCTGTTCATTTCTGTTTAGATTTATAGATTTGTTTTCTTTTTATTGAGTATTAGATTTCTCTTTATTGGGAAGCACAAAAAATGTTTTAGGATTGTTTTTTAAGGATGCTGTTATCAAAAAGAAATAAATTAGCTGGTGTCCAGTCAGGGACTTGATGTTAGATAAAAATAACGAGAATCCAATTTTGAATCAGGAAGTTTTAGGATTTCTAAAAGCAGTTCAGATATAACCGGCATTTCTGAGGCTTCCTTATTTCATTGTTTTTTTACTCATGAAGTGGACTTTGGTTGATTTTCCTCCAATTTCTACAGTACACCAGCGTCCTGTTCTCCTTTTCTTCTTCTTCCTGCCTTTGACTCACATTGTAGTTGTCTCAGGTTCTGTGTTTTGTGTCCTGATCCAAACCTGGCTGGAATACCATTTCCAAACACTGGGATGACAAAGAATCGAGGACGACATCAGACCCAACCAGAGCACAACCTGATTGTTTTTATCTACTTGTGTGACTTCTGTGTTTGTTGGTTTTAATTTTAAAGATTTCTTAATAATTAAACCAAACTGCTGGGTGTACTTTTTTTTTGCACAATACCTGTTAGTTCTTAACAATGGGAAACACCGGTTATATTGTTGGGATTCAAATTCTTCTTCAGAGTTCAGTATAATGTCTGTTCGATCCAAAGGTAAAAAAAAAAAGACATTTAAGTAATTTTTGAAGCTGGTGACTGTGGTGAAACACCTCCCTAACTTTTTTGTTTCTTCTTCTGACAACCAGGATTGGATTTACCACTACAATACCTCCTTGCACCTTCAGAACTGCAAGCTCCTTCAGAAACAGTTAGTGTTTTTCTCTCAATAAACATTTATTTTTGTCATAACTGATATTGAGTGATGGGGGGTCTTGGTAACCAGCCTCTCTAAAGAAGACGATCTTGGTAAATGTGCTGTTAGACCTCTGATTTACTGGCTTTAATGTTGCATTTGTACCACAGATTTATGGCCAGCTGTTTGAGAAACTAATTTGTTTCCTAATCAGGACGTTCATCAAACTGTTGGTATGTACTGTACTACATTTCAGACTGCAGCCTGCAGTACATGTAGTGGTGTTCAGATAATCAACAGCAGTTTGTATACTTGTGTTGCTACGTTTTTGAGTTCCTAGTTGTTGTCTGGCGTCCTTCACTCTTTACACTGATTCTGCAGTGAGGTGCGACATATGCATTCATTTCTTATTTTTGAACTTGCTGACCAGAACATTTACACACCAACCAACACTTCCAAGCAAATGTTTTTGAATTTAAACTCTCTACTGATGTGTTCTCACGTTGGTAAGAGCTTCCACTAAATAGTGTTGCCGTTAGTGCACGCTGTTAGCCCTTAAGTATTGTGCACTCAGTGATTGGAAAAGGGTAGGTTTTTTTCAGGTTCCAACATGTGGATTATTTGTGAGTCAAGCTGATAATGTGGCTATTTGATTTCTGTGTATAGAAAGATGTGTTGTTTCCTCAACCTGTGCTTCTGAGAGTCTTTCACTAAGTAGGTTTTTATCTTTTTGACTTAGTAAAACTCTAGTTCTAAGTTAATGGGGATGTTGCATTTAAACTACATGATGAACTTACTCTTGAACTAAATGCCCAGTAGGCTATGACATATTGGTATGTAGGCTATGGTATGTATGTCCAGTAGACTTGAACCTTGGTCTTTTGTGTAATACTTGTTTGTATTCTCTGTGCAAGTTGGTAATGATGTAACATTGTGTTGTTTTAAAGAGGGAAAGATTGATCATGAGCTGCTGCTTTTTAATGTTTCTAGAAGTCTGTTGCCTTTCAGCTGTGAGGCACAGACAACCCAGGGGTTTTTGTGTTGGTGGTTTGTATCAACCCACGCTTTTACTTTCAAGCACGATATACTGTTAAATGTTTTCCCCAGGAACCATCTTTCCAGTATAAAAATGTATTTATTTGAATCTTTGATACTTTTTATTGATATTTTAACTTTCATTGAGATGCATCTCTATAGAAGAAGTATAGCAAGGTTACTGTGAATCTCCTTAAAGGAGGTTTTATTGTAGCTGTTATTGCAAAGGTTGGCTTAGTTTCTTAATTAGAGCAAGCCACCAATAAGCTGTGCACGTTGTTTCTGTTCAAGTTCTATGGACACTATTGTCAAAGTGTGACCTGTTTCCTCTTAGGTTATGATTTTAATTTCTATGTTACAGATATCCAGACTGGGAAGGTGAGGTACAAGACTGGAGGTAATTGTCCTTTTTCCCAAATGAAACCAAACCTATTTAAACTTGGAACAAGTAATGTTTATGAGTTATTTTTTTCTTTCTCTTGTGTTTTTGCCTTTGTAGAGTTTCAGATAAACAATCTGTAAGCCAGCAAAGGAGCCGTTCTCGTTCGCACAGCTCCCACCACCGCCAAAGAGATAGGTCCAGTAGCAGCTCCCGTTCTCGTTCCCGTTCTCGCAGCTCACAACGTAATCGCAGAAAAGGAAGATACTCCAACAGCAGCTCCCGTTCCCTCTCCCGCAGCCCTCATCGTCACCATGACTGCAAGAGGAAGAAGGAGAAACACAGTAGTCACAGGTATGTGAGGACAGAAAAAAACAGAATCCAGTTACTAATAAACTTGAGACTTAAGTTAGAAAGTTAGAAAAACCGCTGCATGTTTATGGAAACATTCTAAAGGGTCTCAGTGAAATATTGCTTTTAAAAAAAATGTTTTTAATAATTTAATACAAACTTTCCTTAGGTCCAGGTCTCGTTCCTCCTCTCCACGGCACAAGTGCCGTTCATCCCACTATTACCATTCACGTTCAAGGAGCCGCGAAAGAGAATCGAGAAAGAAACGAGAGAGACAATCGTCGTCGGAAAGATCACCTAAACGAAGGAGGTCGACCAGTGCAGAGAGACTGGCAAAGAGACTGCTGGAAGCATCAGGTCTGACAAAATATTTTACAGTGGTAACTTTCCACAACGTGAAACAGAAAAACCCCAAAACAGACTCACTGAATTTTCTAAGTGAAAATAACCCTAAATATATATTGCATCATCTCCCTTCCCGTCAGTTTGGATTCAGTTTCCTAGACATCACTGAACCATGATGCTGCCTCCACTAGACCTCACTGTGTGTGGCATTTTGAGACAAATATTTCCATAATGTTTTTAGAAGTTTATTACAGCCTAGAAATGTAGGGCCGATATATGGAGTTGTAGTGGAGCAAGCACCTCGTGGGAACTCACAGAACTCCCTTTTGTGTTAAAAACGGACTTACATCATCAGCATAAAGGGTTATCTTGTATTCAGGTTGACCCGGGTGTATTCATGAAATGTCTGTGTTTTTTTTTTGTGCCCCATGGTCATGTTTTTAGTTTTAGATCATTTCACTACGTGTTCTAGACCTCATAAAGAATTGTTTTCAAAGATCATAAATTAGTTTGTGAAGAAATCAGTGAGAGTCACAGAGAATCAGAGAGCACTTGACATCTTATGTTGAAAATGACACGGTTGCCTTTATTCAGTGGTCACCATGTTACATGTGATTGTATTGAACGAAAAGAACCAACCAAACAAGTGATTCAGTTCTATCCTTCTCTAGGTGTCCAGTCTCTGTCAACACAGTCGGACTTGGAGGCTGTGGTCAAATCTATGACCCCGGCCTTATTGGCTGAGCTAACTAAGGTGAAGACCGCATCCTCACAGTCGTCAAGGCCTGTTCTTCACGACACCAAGGCAAGTTATTCTCCAAACTAACAAAAGTAATTGTCTCCATTAAGGCAATCTGGAGAAAAATGCACATAAAGCGGCTAAACCTTCGATTGCTGAATTTACACTGATTTTCAAAATCATTTGGTACTGGTCACATGATCATATTTTGGCGATTATTATATATCATGAGAAGAATATCATTTATGAGTTTATGGCTTCTTTTAAATGTCCTCTTACTCATTCATTAACTTCCTGTCTTTTACATGTAAAACAATGTTTGTCAAACGTTTAAACGTCTAAAAGAATATTTATGATGTATGTTTTATACAAGCACTGACAATTAAATATCTCCCTTAAGATCCTGTAAGTATTTACTGTGTTTTATGTTTTTCTGTCTGCTCTCTAGGATGAGCCATTGTCTCCAAACTTGGTGAAGCTCAGAGGGATTTATAGCATTATCTCGTACACTGATTTGTGGAATACCCTGGAGTCGTTTGGGAAAATCGAGTCTCTTGTCCTGTATAGATCCAGGCAAGAGGTATGTTTAATTAACGCATGAACAGGATGTGCTTGGGTATTCTGTGTGCACGTGTTAAAATGTCCATTTTGCATCCTATTTTTCAGTTTAAAAATCTTGTATAGAGAAGTTTATTTAAGTTATCTTTGGTACGACCCACCCATTTTCATGGCTGAGTCAGTCTTAAAAAAATGGTTCCTATGCATTATTTGTTTTCAGTGATTTCCAACTTCAGATAAGCATTAAAAAAAGTAAGAATATAGAAAATTATTTCCAGACTTTTGTTTCCCAATACCATTGTCTCTCTTCTTTGTTTACTGAATGGTTGGATATTTGATGGGTGTTTGGTTGTTGGTTAAATGCTTGGTGGCTGGGTGGATGACTAGTTGGTTGGATGGATGGATGGATGGATGGATGGATGGATGGATGGGGTGAGGTCTGATGGATAGATTGATGGAGGTTGGATGCTTAGATGGTTGGTTTGCTGGATGAATATTTGTTTGCTGGGATGGATATGGGTTAACTGGTTGCTTTCAGGACAGAATTATTGACATCAAGCGTTTGACTTTGCTTAAGAAAAAGATTCTTGAACTTGAACTGGAGAAAGTAAATAGTTGTTTAAGGGAATTGCTGTTGTATATATTTAAAAAACAAAAACAATAAAAATATTTTTGGCGTAATAATTTTTCAAACCATCTGACATATGCCCCATGACATGTGATGAGCTGGTTTAGGATGTTATTAAATACTGCGCCTCCTACCTGGTTTAATTCAGAAAGCTGTTCGTGTCCTTTTTCTTTTCTTTCAGCCTTCAGACACGGTTTATGATTTGTTAATAGTAAAACCATATTTTGGTATGATCCGCTCTGGCCATTGTGATTCTTAATATTATTGTAGTCCCTCATTAGTTTTATTAACTTTTTTCTGCACTACCTCACTTCTCCTGGTCCCACGGCCAATCAGTGAACAGCAGTCTGGTCACGTCGCACGTCGTCCCAACTCAGCCCCGGTCGGACCTGCTCAGGAGCAGGGACCAAAAAACTAGGTACTGGTACGGAAAAAAACTGTAATGGAAAATGCTCGCAAAGCGGAACCGGGCTGAATCAAGCCAGTGGAAAAGCGGCAAAAGAGCACTATGACTCCCAAATAGCTTCGGTTTTCAGTTGTTTAAGTTTTGTTTTACTTTAAAAGAAAACGATGATGCAGAAATGCTTTTTGAAGAATCAGAGATGCCTTGCTTGAGGTGCTTCAGATTTAACTTTTCTTGCTTACATACTAAACAACCAAAGAGAAAAACATACTGAACTCTGTATTATATTTTAAAAAAAAGGTTTCCATACTTGTCTTTCTTGTGCACATATAGGCAAACATCCTTTTCCAGAAAGTGGAAGGTGCCGAGAAACTTCGGAGCACGAAGAGCTTCCAGGTTAAAGGACACACCATCTCCGTTATCTCCGAGGTGTGTCCCAAGTTCATGTGTTTTTATTTTTTCTTGACGAAATATGGAATAAATGGAACCGATACCTGCTTACAAGTGGAGAACAACTGCATTTCGCTCTGAGAATACATCAAATTTTGAGGTTAAATATAAAATGTTCCATTGAAAGTTATTTATTTACAGAGCTGTGTTTTCATACTGCCTGGTTCCACTTCTACGAAAGAGCAGAAAAAGCCTCCTCAGTCGTAAGTGTTGTTGCACACAAACGTATTCTTATGACGTCGTCCATAACTTGTTTTTGACTGTTAATCATCCCACGTTCTCTGTTAAATGTGTTTTCTGTTGTTAACGTTACACCTTTACCCCTTTTCTCTTGTACAAAGAGAATATGCTAACTCAGATGTCTTCATGCTCCAAACCAGCAGATCCATCCAACCAGCAGATTCATCATCTTCACCTGGAGACAAAGCAACCACAACTGGCACTAGTGGAAGGACAAAGATCTCCAGTCTTAAAGCGGAGACGTCTTCAGCTGCAGAGAAACCTGGAGCTAAGGTGGACGGTTCAGGAATTAAAAGAAAAAAAGCAGCAGCTACAAAAGATTCAGAAAATGAGCCCAATGCTGCCAAAACCGCAAAACTGCAGGAATCTGTTGCTGCTGAAGAGGAAGCGCTAGAGCCTGAAGAAAAAACAGAGGGTGAGAACATGGAAACGCAAAGTTCTGCTGAAGGAAAAGCCGGGAAGCCAGCAGAACCCGGTGAGAGTCCACCTTCCAGTACAGCTGAGACCCCAGCAGAAAAACATTCATCTCAGCTCCAGTCGGATCTGGAGCAGGAGGCAGAGGGTAAATATTTTACTTCCTATACTGATATATTTCATTTAAATATGTGTTTTTTATTTGAAGCAGACTACATTTTATTAGTGGAATGTGTTGCTCCTGTGTCAGCGGGGAGGTCTGGAAATCCTGGTGGGTGGAACACCAATTATTTGTGGCGAAAGTGTTGGAAAAGACTGAATTTAAGTAAATTAACACGGTCTTGTAAGGTTAGACCATAACTAAGCATTTCATGGCCTAACCTTGGTGTTCATTTGCTGGCATGTTCCCTTTTGGGATGAGCGGTGCGTAGAATTTGTTACAATTTAAGAAATACTGAAATCTGGGTCAGGGTTAGGCTATATAACTGAATGAAAAATGAATGGAAGTCAATTAAAGTCCCCACAAGGAAAACCAAAGTGTATTGGGATCCAGTGACGGCGGAGGTTTGCTGTCTTTGTCTTGTTTCAGATTATCTTGGTCTGATATTTGCTACACCTCAACGGTTTTTGTTCCAGTTTCATTGATTGTTTTGTTTATGACAGAAGCCAAAGATAAATGTACGCAATTTTTGGCCTTTAGACCCTCTGCAGCAGTTTTAGGTATATATAGCTATAAAGAATCTGCGTTTGGTGTTTGATACTCCAGTTTAGATCGGACACATAGATTTGAAATACATCGATGTGAGTTCGTCCATATGCCAGAAAGACGATACAATAATCTGCTGAAGTGAAATCCAGCTTCGGCTTTGTGGAAATGTAGGTCATATTTTTTACTCTGATGTCTACTGTTCTGTAAAAACTGTCAGAAAAAGGTGGAAATCTGAGCCTGGAAAAAAATGAAACTTTGAAATGTAAAATCCCAACGTTTGTCCAGCCAGGTCACAGGATGTCTTTATGTTCTGCAAGCCGTTTTAGTTCGACCACCTGGGACTGGTGGAAACACAGTAAACCAAAATTCAGTTATTTTGCTGTTATGACTGCTGGAGAAGGGCAGCAGCCCCCCCCGCGACCCCCCAAGGATAAGCTGGTATAGAAGATAGATGGACGGATTTTCTTTTATTCAGTAAATTCTCTAAAATGTTTTAAATTTCAGCTTTATAAGACTGCAACACTTCCCACATCTATTCCTAAGCAGTAGTCATCTTAAACATCCTCCCTTTCAGACTCTTGGAGTGATGACGAGTCTGACGAGAAGACGGGATCAGAACCCGTTTCACCTGGATCCACCCCGTCTGGCAACGTTACTCCCACAGCGGACAGAAAGACGCCCCTGATGGATGATTATCACCTGAACCCTGAAACCTCCCTGACCGTTGGAGATCAGTTAAAGTCGCTGCTGTTTAAAGAATGTTTCAGTAAGAAACCTAAACTCCGTGTTTTCTTTTATTTTTCTATCAGTATCTTCAGCTTTTACTCAAAATGTTCTTTCTTTATCTTAGGGTGTTACACAAATAAGAAGAAAAAGTGCTTTAAAGGAAGGGTAAGTTGCCTCAGACTTGAGGGTTTTCAGTCAGTTTTATGGTTTTTGTCGTGTTTGTCACTTTTCCTGAACTGGTTACTTTCTCTCCAGCTTCCTGTGAAGTTGTTTTTGATCAGCGATCTTCCAGACTATGAAGTCTGCAGCTACACTGAGGAGGAACTGGCCGACCTGCTGGTACCTTTTGGGTTCAAACATGAAGTCGACACCATCTATTGTATTCCTCAAACTGGCCTGGTGAGCTCCAGCTTTTAAACCAACTTTCTTTTTTTTTTTATGTCTGCCCCCCTTTGCACATTTCTAATATTTTTGCTTTGTTGCAAACTTTTGTTCCAGTATTTTTACACCAAAGATCTTCAGATTTGTAAATTAGTTGGATCAATGATCAATATTGACGTTTAACTTTTCCTTCAGGCTTTGGCCGTCATGCCGAGACGTAAAGATCTACAAAACCTTTTAAGACAGATGTGGGACGGAGTTGCCTTTAAGGGGCAGGAGCTCTGCATAAGACCCGTCTCCAACATCATTCCAATGACTCCTGTAAGCATTATATCACCCTGATATATTTATTCTGTTTATAGACATTAATAGGCTAGCGTGGTACCTTCATGTATTACTTGTGGCCAAAGGTTTGGGCATTGACAGAAATGTTGTTTCTAGTTATAATAAGGAATAATTACATTGTTTCAAAGACTTATGCATAAAACAACATGAAATTGAAGTCAACATTTACTGATGCTGAGCGGTTTTTTGCCTTCCTGGTTCTTGGAGTTAATCAGTCTGACCTCTACCGTAGCAGCCCCAGTAGTTTATGCGAAAGCTGAAGCTGAAAAAGTTGAAGCAAAACACGTTTCTGTTAATGTCAAAACGGTTGGTAATCTATGAAAGTGAGAATAGGACAAGTTAACTTAACTGTAGGGTATTTTGAGCTACTTCTTCTCATTTGAGTCTATAGTGTTGTTTATTGTGTTTTTATGTTCAGTTGCTATGAAACTGTATACCTGTATCTACAGGTTGATGCTTTATTGTCTGCACTGATGTGTGTGAAGTCAGCTGGGTATAGTGGCTCACATCTAGTTTCTGTTTTAGTTTCAGTTTTATACCGCCCTGATGAAACTGATTCACTATGTAAGTAACAAGCACACACAGCCACACACTCTGCTTTAAACTGAGGACGAATTATTGTCTGTTCTGTTCTTAACCTGCTGCAGAACAGTGTGGAAAAAAAGGCTCTCAACAAATGGGTCACAGGTGAAATACACATGACCACCACCTTTAAATGCTTAGTTATAGTCACGCTTCAGATTGTAATGTAGTAAAAAAGAGAAGAAACGGTTAATGTCACACGACTGCGTGCCGTGCAGCACTGAAGACATACCTGAGGAAAACCTGTTGTGTTTATGGCTGTTAAGGAGTCCTTCTCTTATCTTTGTTCCCTCACAGAGGGATCTGCTACAGGTGAATCTGCTCTGTGAGAGCACCTTCACATTTGTCCACTGAATGGAGCGCTGTCCATGCCAACTTACAAGGATTGGTGCCGCTTGCCAGCGCGCCGCGGCAGGGATGGCGCGGTCGCTTCACTGTTGGCGAGAACGCCCTCGTTTAATGCGTCGAGTATAAAGTTAGCTTCGGTCACTCAAATGAAAGGATGAGTTCTTATTGACTCCGATACTTCAAGGCCGATACATCCTCCACAAGAACTGAGAAAAGAGTTGCAAGAATAAAACATGATTCTGTTCCTACTGCCCTGGTTGGGGAGTATCTTGATGCATATTTCTAGACTGAAGGTTTTTGTTGTGTCTGATTAAGTGAAGTGGGTTTGCTGCAGTGGGAGAGACTGGCAGACAGAACCGATTTCTTTAATCCTGCCTATCAGTCCATTACAGTGTGAGGTTAAATTGGTCATTCTGTAAATTTAAACATCTGTTTCTTTTGTTATTCTTTGACTTTCTACAACTGGTGCCTTCCTTCATTTATAAAATTCAGTAACCCGTTAATTATCTGGAGCCCACTGGCTTCTGTCCTCAAGGGTTCTTCTCTAGAACATGCAGGTTAGCTCCCTGGAAGCTACAGGCAACTTTCTCAGAACCTGGACCAGTGATCTTCAACAGCAGACCTTGAGACCTACTGTCCTTCAACCTTTAGATGCTTCCCTTCTCCAACACACCTGAATCTAATGGTTGAACCTCTTCAGCGCGCCATGAAGTTTGGTAAAGGCCTGGTCATGAACGATTCATTTGCCTCAGCAGTTGGAAACCATATGATTTACACTCTAAAAACATACAGGTTAATTTATGTGACCTACATGTCGCAGCTCTGTAACTCATTATTTTTGTTTAATTTAAAGGTCAGTTTCCCCAAATCTGGAGTTGACTGTCCCACAACCTAAGGGTCTCTCTTTGGAACGTACAGGTTAGCTTTAGGGGCCGGACAAATTGCTTTTCCAGAACTTAGAGGTTACTTTCCTTATATACAGATTATTTTCTAGTTTACACTTTGACTTTTCAGAATTTGCAGGTAACTTTCCTGAAATACTGACACTGGAGTTCACAGGTTACTGTGTGTTACTATACCGCAACTTATAAGTTCCTTCTTGAAACACTTACAAGTCACTCTCCCGGATTGTTTCGTGGGATTTTAATCGTAATATTTTTCAGGGTCTCTGATCCTGAAATGAAATCTTAAAAAGAAATCTCTTTCGGTAAAACTGTATCCTGCACCTGTAAAGTTCAACGCTGAATTAATTTAACATTTCTATTCATGTGACCAAATAATGCAACATCTAATGATAAACACAAGGTGTCCTGTTAAATTTCTGTCTTTATTTGGTTTGGTCCAACCAGGAGGTCACTGATGATGGTACCAGAACGGTCTTCTTTCAGGACATTTCACCGAGTGAAATCCAGGAGCTCAGGGAAGTTCTCATAAAAAGCTCGGTAAAAAACTTCCTGCCGATGCTCAACAAGGTAATAAAACAGTCACACGAGACTTCCCAGCAGCCATCTGTCTGACTCATCAGAGCCTCGTTTGTGTCTCCAGGTGTTCGTAGAATTTGAGTCGAATCACGACGCCGACGTGTTCGGACTCTCACAAAGCAGCCTCAAAGGTCACACTTACAAACTGCACAGAATGAGGGCACCCGTTACCCCCAGTAAATCACACGGTACGCTTTCCTTTCGTTTCATTAAAAAGAACATAGGAAGCTTTACAGTCCAGGAAAAAGGCAGGTCGATGAGCGAAAGGTTTTATGTTGTTTTTACAGAGAAAAAAGCATTTATTTATTTTATAGAGGCAGCAAAAAGTCTCAATTTAAATAAGGGTGAAAATAAAACATAAATGAGGAAATGCTTCCAATGCAAGTGACATTTATTAGATTATTACCCATATTTGTAAATGAATAAAAAGTTCAGTGAACATCTTAATGTATGTTTTATTTGTGAAAGGTGTCATATAAACAGAATTTACTAAAAGCCCAGACAGGTTTATTTGAAGTACTGGTTGTTTTTTTTACAAAAGAAACATTTTTGTTTTTTCTCAAACTAAAATGAATGAACTTCTAATTAAAAGGTTGTTTAGTTAAAATAATAACTGAGCAATAATTAAATTACAGAATTGCACGAAAACCCTTTTTTTTTCAGTAAAGTATAAATTTCAGCTCATAGTCTTCCCATCATGTCACGTCTATATTTTTTATTCTTTATTATTTTCAGCATTTTTAATTCAAATAGACCCTGACTGACAAACACAGCAAAGCAGCGAGGAGAATGATCCTGTTTGGACAGAATTTGTTACCAGTGGTGGTTTTCAGTGTGGTGGGAGACACTGGGGGTGTTTGGACCATAACCAACAAGCCATGAAGGCGTCAGAATGAAGCGATGTGTTGCAGTCAGAAGTAAAGGTCAGAGGAGGCCTCATAGATGCATTAAACAGTATTACCAGCATTGTTGTAGTTCATTAGGGTGTGTAGAGTATGTAGGGTTTACAGATGGCCTGATGCCGGAGTAACTTTAGCGCACGCATTCATGTTGTCATCCAGCACAACCACGGAGGCTCTACTAATCCTGTGACCGTCTGTCGCAGTCTGACTGTCAGATGCTCAGGGAACAGACTGAGAACAGCGTTGCTGTACTCATGGTGCCAATACTTACAGCCTTTAGATGCAGCTTGCAGCTCAGATCATGAACTCCTCGTCTAGGCTGCATGTGGACCAAATGATGTCAAGATCAGTGGATTTCCTCTGAGCGCTTAACCTGACGAATCAGCTGTTTCTGTCAGTGAGAGTACCTTTGATCTTCAGTTTACTTACCTAGATCTTATTTGTGACCCTTGACAACCTCTTTAGAGATTTCTTCTATCCACTGAACTCTACCCACACATTTTCCTTGCATATCGAGTAGAAAACCTGCTGCGTCCATCTTATTGTGCTGTTGTTAAACAGATCTTCTGAATAATGTTCTCCTCTCCAACAAACAGTGAGAGACAACCTCCCACCAAACACTGAGCGGCCATTTTGGATCACTATGAAAACCGACCCGTACATATTCCCAACAGTCACTCCGTGGTTCAAAATCCCAAGTAAGAGACACATGGAAACTGATAACTCACAAAATAACTCATGAAAGGATCTAAATGTATTGTTTTTCTCTATTTCCTCTCAGATTATATCAAAATTAATAAAGTCCTGGAGTTTACGGTAAGCCTTGTTGTTTTCTTTACCGCTGGTAGTCGAGTTCAGACGTTTACATACACAAACTGACCTAAATGTCATGTTTATTTTGAGCTGTTGAGTTAAATCGCTCTTTTCCTGGAGTGAAGTTGATAAATTAGAAATAATCTACACTAAAAAGAACTTAAATTTATTAAAATAGCTGTTGCGTATGTTGAAGCATTTTGGCTAAAGCTATTAAAACCTTTACACGTTTTAAACAGTTTGGCCAAGAAGAATTAATATGTATTAAATTAGTTGGAATCAGAATGTTTTGCCTATTTTTAAAAAAAAAAAGCAAATATAACCAGTCAAAATAATTTCCTGCAGCATAAAACGTAGGTTATGGTTATAAAGCTGAAGGAAAAGTAGAAGAATGTGCTTTAAAGACAAACTGTGTTTCTGCAGATCTTGTAGCCATCCAGGCTGGTTGGTTGCCCAACTTGAATCATTTTTAAACCAGTATTTGGGTCTTCAGGTTGGAAATTATTGTGAATTTTTCCTAATCAGCTGAAAAAACTCTTATTTGAGAACAGATAAAACTGGTCCTCTCTGTTGAAGATGTAAATTCACTGAACACACCAAGGCAAACACGATGTCCCACAGAGAGAGCGACAATCATTCACAGCACATAATTATTTTTGGATGACATTATAATGATTGGTTGGAAAAAAGAAAACAGTAACACATTATACATGCAGTTTCAGATAAATACATCTATCCAAGTCTTAGATATGAGCTGCTGAAGACTCATGTCAGACATGAAAACTCTGGTCATGCTTGGTGATCATGATTACTTTCCCCTTATTGTCATGAAAATAATTTGACTAAAAGTAATGAGACATGAGGAAGTTTAAGGAACCTAAAGAAACCTATGAAGACTTTTAGATTTGCATGTTTGAAACGTCTTTCAGAGACATTTTTAAACAACGGTGGAATCATCAGTTCAAATAGTTGTATCCAGATTACCCATTGAGCTAAGCACCACCCCCTTCCCAGAATAAGCAGCTAGAAATGAAAATCTACTATAAATACAGACTTGTGCACCAGACATTATTTTACTTCTAATTTCTCCTTTTATAGAGTAGTTGTGAGATATATGTTTTCCAACATTATGTTTCAGTCTTCCTTTAAACTGTGTTGTGATGCAGCAAGCTGACTGTCAAGGCTCCAAGTTCTTCACTATCATGCTGACAAACCTACCTAAAGACAACTACACAAACGAGGACGTCGCCAGCTTGGTGTGGCCGTATTTCCCAGCGAAGACTCTCACAGCGCTCTTCTCCAACGTGCTCGTCCTGCCACTGCAGAGGAGGGTAAGGAGTCGACGCCGCAGGCGGTCCAGGACAGCCCTGTCGGTTTACTCACCTGAAAACAACGTCAAGCTAAATATAAACATCTCTGGCACTGGAGAAAAAAAAATCAGCTGATGGTCCACATCAACCCAAACGTCTCACATTTTATAAATGCAGGTTAATGAAGGGAGATTTTCCCAAGAGCTGCTCATGCTGCATTCAGGTACAGCTGGGACACTAGGCCATCTAATCATTAACATTTCTCCAAAGTGATTTAAACATGTTTTAGTCTCAAATATGGGCATAGTCTAATGTAAATACATCTCAGTATTAATGACCATTTTCAGGTGGTTCTATTGTTGTATAATCTATCCAGGTACTGGCTCTGCCTGCTTTTACTACCGTCTTTTATGTCAAAGAATTCCAGCTTTTTTTAAGTTTGAGAACATGGTAAAATCAGATCAATTTCAGAAAATATAAAGAAATCATGCATTTCGTTTTTTTCTTGATTGAAGCGAACCAAAAATGTACCACACTGCAACTTTAAAACCTGAAAATGTACCAAAGCATGGTTTTTGTGCACCGTTACACTCCCAGCAGATGGATACCAGCACGATGTGGAGAACTTCAGTCCAGGGTTCCTTCTCAGTCTAGGAAAATGTATTTCTATTTTACCCTCGTGTCCTTCCATCTTTCCTTTTCCCTCTGTCCATTCTGTTTCCCCTTCCTATCTTATTCCCTCCTATTCTTTCTTGTCTTTCCTTTTCCTGTATTTTACATTAGTTTCTTTTTTATGTCCTTCCTTCTTTGTGCGTTTCCTTCAGTTGGCTTCCTTTCTTTATTGCCTTTATTGTTCCATCCATCCATCCCTCCCCTCTCATCCCTCTCTTCTCAGCTTCCATATTTAAAGCCTGTCTTATGTATAAATATCACCCATAAATTCATGCTTTAGTATTTCATATTTTAAAACAAACAAAGGTCGACTCTGCAGTAATCTGGACTTTTTACATGAATAAATTGTAGGAAAGCTGTCGGTGATTCTGCAGTCTTGGCCGACATCTTGAATGTGCATCATGGTTCTGTGTCCATACTGGTCTTCTTTAAAGCCTTAAAGGAAATCATAAATGGGTTTTGTTTTTGTAAATAAATGCATTTAGTTATGGGACTAATGTTAACCTCTCTCTTTCCTTCCAGGCCTTTGTTTATTTCAGCCACTGGCTTTCATTCATCAGTTTTGTCAAAGATCTTCCTTATAAAGAATTAATCATCAATTGTTGCCAACTCAAGGCCTCCCTCGTCTTACACATGGAGAACCACGGACTTAGTCAGGTATGGAAACTCAGACCTGGAACGATATAAACTGGACCAACATCTGACTGGTCAGCTGATCTGGTTTTTAATCACCAGTCCTTTTCTGCTTTAATGACAGATTTGACCTGTTTTGGTTGCTAAACTTTCAACCTTTTGTATCAATAACAGAAGGTTATATATGAGATGAATTTTTGCATTGTTTTTAAATAAAAGATTTCTATCAGTTTGATGTAAATTTGATTTTAAATAATTTGTTTTACAAAAATGAAAGAAATCCCAGTATTTATCTGAATGATTTGATCTCAGTTTTGTCATCTTTTGCAGGAGAAACTGTACAAAAATCTGCTGAAATTGAGTAACTATGTAAGTTATGATTTGTTTAAATTCTGCACGCAGAAAAAAATCTTTGGATTCTTTGGTAGCTGGTTATTTTTATTTTCCAGCCTGTTCCTGACTCTGATTCTCTGGTGGAACGGCTCCTGTCTGTTGAGATCTTTGATGCCTCTCCACATATCGTCACTTTGGTCATGAAGGTGGTGGCGTCCATCGCTTCCTTCGCCAACTTCGTACCTCTCGGCAACAGGGTATGATGATATTAACTTTATGGAGGACTGAAGCTGCCAAAATAAATGCAAAATTTTATAGTAATCAAATATTAAAATAATTTTAAACATTAATTTAGACTATTTTATTTTCTGAGCTTCTTATTTTATTAATAAGAATCTACTTAATACCTAAGAAACACATTTTAGGAATCAATGGGGATAAAATAGTATAGAAATAAATACTGAAAAAACTAAGCAGATTAAGAAGATGAATTGCTATAAATTATTTGTATGGGGGTGATTTTGGGGGTATGATGGATGAATGGATGGTTGGATGAATGGATGGATGAATGAATGAATGGATGGATGAATGGATGGATGGATGGTTGGATGAATGAATGGATGGATGGATGGATGCTACCTTCCATCTGTTTCTCTGCCTCAGGTCTATATTGAGATGGCTGATTCCCAGGCTGTGGCTCAGGTGATGGAGAAAGTTTTCTTTCTGGACGACTTAACTGAAGATAAAAACTGGTGTGTTTCTATGCAAATCATGGAGATAAAATAAACATGTCTGCTGCTGGTTTTGTTTTATTTCACAAACATTTGTCATCCTGTCGTTTACAGGACTAAAGTTGGACGCATCGAGCCGTAAGTGCCCCATTTCAGGTGGTTTCTGGTCAACTTAAGAGTTAAAGAATGTGATAAAAATGACCCAAACATAAATCAATGTGATGATGGCTAAATCTCTACAAGCACAGTGTTTCCATCAGACCAGTTAGTTAATCTTTTTGAGTAAAGCGAGGATACTACACTGCTCAAACAAATAAGGGGAACACTAAAACAACACAATATAACTCCAAGTAAATCAAACTTCTGTGAAATCAAACTGTCCACTTAGGAAGCAACACTGATTAACAATCAATTTCACATGTTGTTGTGCAAATGGAAAAGACAACAGGGGGAAATCTTTGGCGATTAGCAAGACACTCAATAAAGGAGTGGTTCTGCAGGTGGGGACCACAGACCACTTCTCAGTACCTATGCTTTCTGGCTGATGTTTTGGTCACTTTTGAATGTTGGTGGTGCTTTCACACTCGTGGTAGCATGAGACGGACTCTACAACCCACACAAGTGGCTCAGGTAGTGCAGCTCATCCAGGATGGCACATCAATGTCCTGCAAAATGACCTCCAGCAGGCCACAAATGTGCATGTGTCTGCACAAACGGTTAGAAACCGACTTCATGAGGATGGTATGAGGTCCCAACGTCCACAAATGGGGGTTGTGCTCACAGCCCAACACCGTGCAGGATGCTTGGCATTTGCCAGAGAACACTAGGATTGGTAAATTCACCACTGGTGCCCTGTGGTCTTCACAGATGAAAGCAGGTTCACACTGAGCACATGCGACAGACGTGACAGAGTCTGGAGACACCATGGAGAGCGATCTGCTGCCTGCAACATCCTTCAGCATGACTGGTTTGGCAGTGGGTCAGTAAAGGTGTGGGGTGTCATTTCTTTGGAGGGCAGCATGACCCTCTATGTGCTCACCAGAGGTAGTCTGACTGCCATTAGGTACCGAGATGAGATCCTCAGACCCCTTGTGAGACCATATGCTGGTGCGGTTGGCCCTGGGTTCCTCCTAATGCAGGACAATGCTAGACCTCATGTGGCTGGAGTGTGTCAGCAGTTCCTGCAAGATGAAGACATTGAAGCTATGGACTGGCCCGCCCGTTCCCCAGACCTGAATCTGATTGACCACATCTGGAACATCATGTCTCGCTCCATCCACCAACGTCACGTTGCACCACAGACTGTCCAGGAGTTGGTGGATGCTTTAGTCCAGGTCTGGAAGGAGATCCGTCAGGAGACCATCCACCGTCTCATCAGGAGCATGTCCAGGTGTTGTAGGGAGGTCATACAGACACATGGAGGCCACACACAATACTGAGACTCATTTTGACTTGTTTTAAGGACATTACATCAAAGTTGGATCAGCTTGTAGTGTGTTTTTCCACTTTAATTTTGTGTGTGACTCCAAATCCAGGCCTCCATTGGTTAATAAATTTGATTTCCATTGATGATTTTTGTGTGATTTTGTTGTCAGCACATTCAACTTTGTACAGAACAAAGTATTTAATGAGAATATTTCATTCATTCATATCTAGGATGTATTATTTGAGTGTTCCCTTTATTTGTTTTGAGCAGTGTATATCTGTAAAGGACATTTCAGTATCGAGATTCAACAACAGAACATGAGGAAAAATGCAGTGGCATAATAAAGGCAGGTGAAGAAAAGTTAGACTACAGACTGAAATTAATTATGTTTCAGTTAATAGAACAGGCAAAAGTCATTATTTTCTGTTTTGCGTTTGACTAAACCTCCAGACTTGGACTTTTGTTTCAAGCGAAGTTGTTTGAGTTACTCTGGAAATTGTTGCTGTCCAGCTTAACTTGCAGCTCTTTTCCTCAGTTACATCTGTGAGTTTTTAACTTTAACACACAAAGTTTGAAACTTCAGGATTTAAAAAAAGATTTCAGCCAAACTGTACAAACTATACCAATGGCTGTAAGAGAGAAGCTACCTCCAACTAGACATGACTTTCCTTCACGTTCTCCATTCATTCATAGTTTAATGAAGGGAAAACGCATCAGTGTTAAGGATCCATGTTTCTTCCTTCATTTCAGGGTGATGACACTACAACAGCGACTGCAGCTAACTGGTCACTTTACGATTGACCTTAAGAAACTCCCAAAATTTGGACAAGTGAAACCAAAACCCAAATCTGAAAAAGGTAAATGCAAAAAAAGCAATGTGTAATAAAAGTTTTTGTTTCTGTAAAAGTTTAATATCTTCCCTCTACAACAGGATCCTCAGAAGGACCCACTCTTTCCACATTCAACAAGACGGTACCAAGCAGTGCAGCTCCACAAACTGGGATCCTGCCTCCTGTGACCCGTTCTGAAGCTGCTGCTCAAAAGTCAGCAGAGACTCAAGAGGGAGATAAACCCACAGAGCCGGCAGTGGCACAGGCAGACCAACAGGTGTCAGCAGAGAGCAGTAATGCTGCAGAAACCGCTGAGACAAAGATGGTAACCTCAGAGGTGGAGCCATCTGCAGAGGAACTGTCAGGAGACGTATCTAATGATGATCAAGCTTCAACTAGAAATCAACATGAAAGTTTAGAAGGAACCGGCAAAGCCCCAGAGGATTTTGGCCCAGTTGAAGATCAACGAGACTCTTCAAAAGATTTTAGTGAAGTAAATTTAATTGATCATCAAACCATAACAGAATCTGAAGGTCCAAAACAAGACACCCCCGGTGAGCTGGTCTCTAAAGCAGACGATGAACCAACAGTGGAAGAGGAAGAAGTTGTCAGTCAAGAGATTGATTCTATGGAGGATCAGCCATCAACAACAGAAGCAAAGTTAGAGGCTGAAAAAGTTGAAGAAAAGTTGGACGATACAGACAAAAGGCCCAGAAGGAGCACGAGGAGCAAAACATCTCCCACTGAGGAGAAGGAAAAGACTCCAAAGCAACCGGAGAAGACAGTTAGGAAATATATGACGCGAGCAAAGAACAGCAAGGCCCAACAAGAGGCAAAGACTGAAGATGCAGAAGAAACAAAGAAAGCTACTAATGTGATATTAGACGCTGTTGAAGAAGAGGTGACTGAGGAAGATCAACCGCCGATACAGCAGAAACCAAAGAGAGGAAGGCCGAAGAAAAACACTAGAAAAGCTAAAAAACTAACGGCAGCTTTGAAGTGTCCCTCCAGTCCAGCAGCTGTTGAAGAAGCAGATTTGCAGGTTCTTGAGTCAGTGGAGGAAGAGACGGTTAACGAAGTTCCAGCAGAAGAGCCTAACGACACGACAAGCTCAGCAGCTTCTAAAGAAGATGGAGGGAAAACAGTGGAGAAAGAAGATTCAACCAGAAACGAGGAAGAGGGGGATCATCCTCAGCTTCACGTTTCCGCTTCCCTGGATGATCGAGTTCAGGAGGTGATGATGATCGAAGAACCTTCCAGCCTGGAGAAACAAAACAGAAGTGAAGCAAGAGATGAAACCAGTAAAATGGATGAAGCTCAAGCGGAAGGAGGCGACTCAGTTGGAGAGCTGATGGTCTCAGAGGAGCAGAGTCTGACTCAGTTAGCTGGTGGTGGAAAAGATGCTGAGGAACCTTTTTCTGGTGCAGAAGGGTCCAAACGGGACGTCTTAGAGGAGCCGTATGTGACTCCGTTAACTAATGATGTAAAGGATGTTGGTGCAGATTTATCTGCTGTAGAACAGTCTGAACAGAAGATCTCAAAGGCAGAAAGTCTGACTCAGGTCACTGAAGATGTAAACAATGTTGAAGAAGTTGTATCTGATGAAGAAAGCTCCAAAATAAAACTTGTAGAGGAGTTTTTGTCGCAATTTGCTGCTGAGGATGTGAAAGACGTTACCGAGGATTTACCTGAAGGGACGAAACAGGAAGGCTCAGAGGAGCAGAGCCTGGATCAGTTAGCTGGTGATGTGAAAGAGGTTGGTGGAGATGGATCTGCTGTAGAAGAATCCAAACAAGATGCCTTGGAGGAACAGAGTCTTCCTCATTTGATCCATCATTTAGAGAAGACCTCTTCTCCAGAAGAATCTATTACAGGACCAAAAGAAGCGACACCAACAGAGATCGAGTGTGAAAAACCTGACGCTGAGACTAACACTGCTTCTGATCCACATGAGAAGAAAGAAGACAAATGTGACTCTTTCACGTCTGAGGTGAATATTTAATCTGTGGGAATAAATCTGTGCATTTATGAAGGATGTGGCTGAATCACCTCTTTGTTGTTTCTTTAGAACATGCTGGATGTAAATGAAGCAGGTGGACCTGAGGAGAACAAACCAGACGACCAAGAAGCAGAAAAAAGCCCAAAATCTGCTAAATGCAAACATGATGACAGCACAGGTCTGAATGTTTCCAGGTTTATTTTCACCAACTGAGCTTTTTTTTTTTAACACTTCCAAAGTTATTTATTCAAATCAAACTTTGTTTTCACTGCACATCTACAGGGTTTGGACAATGAAACTAAAACACCTGTCATTTTAGTGTGGGAGGTTTCATGGCTAAATTGGACCAGCCTGGTAGCCAGTCTTCATTGATTGTACATTGCACCAGTAAGAGCAGAGTGTGAAGGTTCAATTAGCAGGGTAAGAGCACAGTTTTGCTCAAAATATTGAAATGCACACAACATTATGGGTGACATACCAGAGTTCAAAAGAGGACAAATTGTTGGTGCACGTCTTGCTGGCGCATCTGTGACCAAGACAGCAAGTCTTTGTGATGTATCAAGAGCCACGGTATCCAGGGTAATGTCAGCATACCACCAAGAAGGACGAACCACATCCAACAGGATTAACTGTGGACGCAAGAGGAAGCTGTCTGAAAGGGATGTTCGGGTGCTAACCCGGATTGTATCCAAAAAACATAAAACCACGGCTGCCCAAATCACGGCAGAATTAAATGTGCACCTCAACTCTCCTGTTTCCACCAGAACTGTCCGTCGGGAGCTCCACAGGGTCAATATACACGGCCGGGCTGCTATAGTCAAACCTTTGGTCACACATGCCAATGCCAAACGTCGGTTTCAATGGTGCAAGGAGCGCAAATCTTGGGCTGTGGACAATGTGAAACATGTATTGTTCTCTGATGAGTCCACCTTTACTGTTTTCCCCACATCCGGGAGAGTTACGGTGTGGAGAAGCCCCAAAGAAGCGTACCACCCAGACTGTTGCATGCCCAGAGTGAAGCATGGGGGTGGATCAGTGATGGTTTGGGCTGCCATATCATGGCATTCCCTTGGCCCAATACTTGTGCTAGATGGGCGTGTCACTGCCAAGGACTACCGAACCATTCTTGAGGACCACGTGCATCCAATGGTTCAAACATTGTATCCTGAAGGCGGTGCCGTGTATCAGGATGACAATGCACCAATACACACAGCAAGACTGGTGAAAGATTGGTTTGATGAACATGAAAGTGAAGTTGAACATCTCCCATGGCCTGCACAGTCACCAGATCTAAATATTATTGAGCCACTTTGGGGTGTTTTGGAGGAGCGAGTCAGGAAACGTTTTCCTTCACCAGTATCACGTAGTGACCTGGCCACTATCCTGCAAGAAGAATGGCTTAAAATCGCCTCTGACCACTGTGCAGGACTTATATATGTCATTCCCAAGACGAATTGATGCTGTATTGGCCGCAAAAGGAGGCCCTACACCATACTAATAAATTATTGTGGTCTAAAACCAGGTGTTTCAGTTTCATTGTCCAAACCCTGTACATGCAAACAATTCGACAGCCCAACACTCAGCTGTTCATAATGTCAAGTGGAGGGAAAAGGATGCGTCTGTATTCAGAGCCCTTGATAAAACAACCTTCCACAGCGGCCGCTGCTGCAGGTCGTTTTGGGGTATTTCTCCACCTGCGTTGCACATCTAGAGTGGAGGGGCTGGTTTTAATGTTGCTGTGAGTTTAAACTGATTTACTGTTTCAGATGAGAATATTCTAATGGCGGAGGAGGTGGGAAAGGCAGAAGAAGAAGAGAAAAAGGAAGTAAAAGCTCCCAGACCCAGAGGCCGAGCCAGGAAGAAAGCTAGGAAGACTCCTGGTAACACAGACATTCAAACAGAAATTGAGCCAAAACTCCAGGAAGCTCACTGATGTTTTCTTCTTTGACAGTGAGAAAATCTACCAGAGGTCAAACAGTTTGTCCTGAACCAGAGAGAGAAGAAGAAAAGGAGTCGCTTTCTGCTTCACTTGATTCCTCCTCCATCTTGGACAAAGACACGTCCGCTTCTTCAGGTGACGTCCAGCCAGAGATCCAAAAAAAGGAAACGGACAGAGCTTCTGCTTGTGCTGAACAGCAGCCGCAGTGTGGAGGTCCTGATGAACAGAAACAGAAAGCATGTTTGAAGGAGAAGGAAGAAAACCGTAGGGTGGAAATTAAAGGTAAAAGGTGCTGCTTGAGAATACAGTTCAGAACCAGATTTCATATTCCCGTTCAGACCTGAGACTAAAATTTGTTCTGCGTAAACTAATCACGTCTGTACAGCGCTACATTCAGCATGAACACAGACCGAGGGGCCTCCAGCCACCTTCAGCAGTAACACAAAAATGCAACTTGGCTGAATTTGAATCAGATTATTGTCTCAGTGGACTGAAAATACAAATGATGCAGGTTGTGGATTTGCACATAAAGTGGGTAACGTAGACCAGATCACTCAGGTCGGATCTTAACGCCAGGCGTCCACAATCATCCCCAACCCTGGTCCTCAGGGGCCCAATGTCCTGTATGACAGATGTTTCCCTGCTGCCAAACATCAGGGCCCGTATTCATACAGATTCTCAGAGTCTCTCAGAGAGCGCCATCGACAGAACTTCCTACATTAGTGAGGATGGTGTGGTGGACCTGTTGCTAGGTCAGGTGGACCTGTTGCTAGGTGCCGCGCTGTCTTCTAAGAGCTGTGATTGGTTGTTGCAGAAAACCAAAAAAAAAAAAAAAAAATGTGCTCCTAGTAATCAATGGGATGAAATTTAGACTGGATTCAGAAATGTTTAAATCATGATGAAACTTAGCTAAAATAAATAAAATTGCCACACAGGATCAAAATGTTTGAACAAAGCTTACTTGCTCATCATTATTTTAATTTACTTATGTTTACTTCCCATGCTGGTCGTTCTCATACTGCATCTATTTCATATTAATATTAAAATTCAGCATTTTACTGTGATCTACTTATATTATGAGGTCTAGTTTGGTAAAATAAAACAGAGAAAGAAAGGTGGAGAAAACCGAACTGAACAAAGGTGAAGAGCCTATGGTGGAGGAGGAGAGGAGTGTAGAAAGGTAGATTTGTTCCTGGGATCATGTTGCAAACAAACAATTATTCCCAGCAGTGCATCGTTCTCTCTGCTTTCAGCACCAGCCTGGAACGTGAGTGGCTCTGGTACCTGTTGGTACCGGCTGCATTTAGAAGATAGAGAGGAGATAGCAGCACACCAGAGAACTTCTCCAGACTCTGTCACGTCTGTCACATGTGCTCAGTGTGAACCTGCTTTCATCTGTGAAGACCACAGGGCACCAGTGGTGAATTTGCCAATCCTGGTGTTCTCTGGCAAATGCCAAGCGTCCTGCACGGTGTTGGGCTGTGAGCACAACCCCCATTTGTGGACGTCGGGCCCTCATACCATCCTCATGGAGTTGGTTTCTAACCGTTTGTGCAGACACATGCACATTTGTGGCCTGCTGGAGGTCATTTTGCAGGGCTCTCGCAGTGCTCCTCCTCTTCCTCCTTGCACAAAGGCGGAGGTAGCGGTCCTGCTGCTGGGTTGTTGACCTCCTACGGCCTCCTCCACGTCTCCTGGTAGCGCCTCTAGGCTCTGGACGCTACGCTGACAGACACAGCAAACCTTCTTGCCACAGCTCGCATTGATGTGCCATCCTGGATGAGCTGCACTACCTGAGCCACTTGTGTGGGTTGTAGAGTCCGTCTCATGCTACCACGAGTGTGAAAGCACCACCAACATTTAAAAGTGACCAAAACATCAGCCAGAAAGCATAGGTACTGAGAAGTGGTCTGTGGTCCCCACCTGCAGAACTTCTCCTTTATTGAGTGTTTCTTGCTAATCGCCAAATATTTCCCCCTGTTGTCTTTTTCATTTGAACAACATGTGAAACTG
This sequence comes from Girardinichthys multiradiatus, assembly GCF_021462225.1. Taxonomy (NCBI): domain Eukaryota; kingdom Metazoa; phylum Chordata; class Actinopteri; order Cyprinodontiformes; family Goodeidae; genus Girardinichthys; species Girardinichthys multiradiatus. Next base: position 14,969,224 of record NC_061807.1, on the reverse strand, counting down.
TTAATCAGTGCTGCTTCCTTCCAGTTTGATTTCACAGAAGTTTGATTTACTGGGAGTTATATTGTGTTGTTTAAGTGTTCCCTTTATTTTTTTATATATTATATATATAATGGGTTGTTTGTCTGAAGGGGTAAATGTGCTGATAAAATGCACATCTGCTAACATTTTATTAACTTTTATTTTTTTTAAAGCATTCTCTAAAAATGCTACAAAATGAATTAATTTTCAAACCAACACATTTTTCCTTAAATATTCCAGTTTGATAAATACAGACTCTCAGAAAAGCGTAGGTCTTTATTTTAAATATTTAGCTTAAAGAAAGCTGCAAATTGTGACGTTAGAAATCAGAGAATAAGTGACTAAGAGGATCTGAATTGAAAGATTTATTTGTTGTTCTGCAGCCATCAGCAAACAGAGGAAGCTGGTTGAACCTGAAGCAAAAAGATCTCGATCTCAGTCTCCAAGTGTTGTTGCCAACTTCAGTCTGCCTCCATTTGACCCTGAACGCCCTCTTGGTGAGAAACAGTTTCACACTTTATTGTATTTTTTATTCTGTTCAGTTTAGATCCTTTTCATAAACTAGAATAGGGGTGATTGTTTACTCTATTTACCAGTTTTAATATTAAAATTCAGCATTTTACTGTGATCTACTTATATTATGAGGTCTAGTTTGGTTAAATAAAACAGAGAAAGAAAGGTGGAGAAAACCGAACTGAACAAAGGTGAAGAGCCTATGGTGGAGGAGGAGAGGAGTGTAGAAAGGTAGATTTGTTCCTGGGATCTATTTACCAGTTTTTGTTAATATTCTGATTTATTTGAAACCATCTGGTGGACAGAGCTCAGAAATCATATGAACGCTGTAGGCTCTTTAACGACGACTGGGGCTGGATTCAGTTCTGAGTGTTCTGGTTCTGCCAACGTTGTTCATATTTCTGGTGTTGTATCTGGTTACAGGGCCTCTGTGTCTTTGCTATTTACTCCTCTGTGTTTAACGTGGTGAGGAAGCAAATTGAAGTTTTTCTGCCAAGACCTCGAAACCAGAAGGTTATTTGTATTTCCTATCCCATCGTCTAAAAGTCATCATCCCGTTTCTGGTGTTCACAGCTTCCGTTTTTAAAGACTACCCACTTTACCAAAAATCTACAACTAATTCATAGTGAACTTTACAGTTTTATATTTAAGACTCTGGAAAAGTCTGAAATGTGTAGGAACCCTGAGAAAAGCATCGCAACAGTTTAAAGATGCTCTGTGAACATAACTCTGTGTTTTCGCATTCTGTTGAAAATAAAGGCAACCGACTCACAACTCGTGGGTTTTTATTTTTGTAAGACGGAGCAAACTTTTAAGCATCCAAAAAGGTTACAGGAGAGCTGAATGGAGCAGAGATCTGCAAGGCACGCTCTAGAGAAGTCGTATATTCTTAGTTGATTGAACAAGTCATGGAGGATCAGCTTAATGGTACCAAGCTGAGGTCAGTGGTTGGAGGAAGCAGAATCTCCCCATTAACAACGTTACTATTAGTGGATCAGTCTTCTCTCTACAGCTGGCCTGGCAGGTAATAACTGTACTCTGTTCAGTTAAAAATCCACCAAGCTGAACGTTTTTAATAGAGTAGTCTTTATTGTCATTGTACTCGGGGGTACAATGACACTGAGTATAAGTACAGTTCAGTGGGCTTACTACATAGTTTATACATTTTAGTTTATTCTTCTCTTCAGGTCAGGAGTTCACGGTCCAAAAGTTGGCATATTTCTGTAATCTCTGCTCGGTTTTCTACCTCAATGACAACTCCGATAAAGACCTGCACTGCTGCAGTGAAGCCCACTACAACAACCTGCAGGTAAACACAAACACACGTACATCATGTGACACATCAGAGCGCGGGGTGTCCCTCATTTTGTTCTCCTCTGTCTTCAGAAACATTACCAGGAGCTCCAGCAGAAACCTCCAGCAGAAACCTCCCAGGGTTGGGTTTCTGAGTGATCGGCTGTCAACTACCGATGAGATAAAAATGATTAAGCTTGATTTGAACCTCTGTTAGACAAAATGTGTCTGTTTTATTGAGTCAGTGATGAAGGGAACAAATCTGCTTGATTTTAGATTTTCTTGTTAGATTCTGTGTTTCGTTAAAATAATTAAGAAATAAATTAAAAATGCTCAGAGGCTGAAGAGTTTTTAACTGTAAATGTTTCTTTTTTTTGTAGCTCTGCAGAGCTTCTCCATAAACAGACTACAACGTTGATGCGTCTAGATCTTCTGTCTTAAACCTGCTGAAACAGACAAAACTCACTGGCTAGTTTATCAGGAACACCTGTTCCATTTCCTTTTAAATCAGCCAATCGCAGGCCAGTAACTTAATACATTCAGGCATCTAGACATCCTGACGCTCACAGTAGTTCAACCCGAGCATCAGATTAGAATAGTCTTTTAAAAAGCTGTTTGTTTTTACTGTAAAATGATCCTTTATTTGTCCCTCAGTAGTAAAACTGACTTGTATCAAGAAACTAAAAGGCACATGGAAGTGCTGACTAAAGATAAACCATTATATAATAATGGTTTAAAGTTTTAAACATAAAATAATTACACAGCTCCATGAAGGATATTAACACTGATCTAGTGCGGTGGTTTTCAAGCCTGCATGTTTTAGGTGTTTCCCTACAGTCTCATACCAGACTTAAATTGTCACCCTGTGGCTTAAATAAATTTCACAGCATCAAAAATGGTATTGAGTTTTTTTCTTATTGGTATCCAGTTTAAAACCTACAATCTGCACCAGCATACCATGTCGGTTCTGGATAAACTGGTTACAAGTCGTCTCAGTGCAGCCCGCTAACTGAGAAAAAGCAACGAGTTGCTACCAGAGGATTTCACAGCAGTAAAACAGCAAGTCATCATTTCTGGTGATTCATCCGTTGTTGTTTTCATGTTTATCCTTTTTGTTTTATTTTCGGCTGTAATTTGACTGAGCTGTGATGCACTGGAAACTCAGATTCTAAAAATGTTTATATGAGGACCGAGGCTGAAAACCTGCGAGGAGTACATTTATTTTTTGGACAAAATAAGGTCTTCAGGTCCAGATCAGACTGATCTAAACTCATGAAACCAGACAGTAAAGGTCCAGTTGGCTGATCTATACAGTTCATCTGGCAGGTTTCTGGCTCCAGACAAAAGCTTTTAAAACTACTCCTGTAGAGATGTTTGAGTTTAGCTTCGATTGCTCAGGTTTTATTCATGCTATTCTGTTCTAACTAGTGGGAGTGCTCAGACTTTTCAAACTAATCCTGTTTTTCTTTAGCCGAGTGCTCCTTCCACTCCCCAGGTTATGCCACCCTGGGCAGTGAGCCATCTTACTAGATGATTTCCAGGAGGTTAAAGGTTCAGAAGAGATAAACATAGTTTTCTAACAGTTCTTAGTTTTATTGATCTTATATGACAAAATGATTTGCATTATTCGTTTATCATGAAGCAGCCAATGTTTACAGTCATAAATCAACATTTTGAAGTAAATGTTCAAATCTAGAACAACTTAAATATATCTAATAATTATGTAAGTTTCCCAAAGGCTGAAAAACAAATAATATATCTTGGTGACAAATAATCAACCATCTTGTGTTCAATGAGTTCAATCGGAGCTTATGAACACAAAAACCTTTAGTCTTTACTCTGGTTGCCATCTTTGTAACATCCAACTATTAACAAAAAAGCAAAATGAATATATGAACTTCTCACCTCATCCTGCTCAGAGGACATTTTATAAACACAAACTAAAGACTGGAAAATGAACCAAGACCAGAGAGAAAACCACCAACCAACCAAATCCCATCAGCCTGAACAGCATCGATTCTTTAACACGATCTGAACTGGACAGTCCTCCCAGTTCGGCAGGAGATGAAGAGCTTCAACTGGTAGGGTCGTCTTACATCCAGCAGATGGAGGACAGCTCCGTTAAACCACAACAGCTCTAGTGGCACAAAACAAAGTATGCATTCATGTTGAGGTGATAAAATTCATGACAGTGAGAGCAGATGGCACACGAAGTACAACGCTGGGGTTAAACGGTAGTTCAGATTTACCTCCAGAGCTTCGTTCCTCAGAAGTAGATCAGTCAGACCCGTGTTGGAGAAGTCAGAGCTGATGTTCCTGAGAGTTTCTGGTAATAATTCTGAGAAACAGAGGATGTGAAGCTGAGGTCCAGCGTCTCCTCAGCATTAAATCCTCTGCGTGTTTGAGCGTACCTTCAGGTTGTCGTAGTGAGCGCGGCCGCAGCAGTGCGAGTCCTCAGCTGTGGCCTCGTTCAGGAAGAAAACAGAACAAACGGAACAGAAAAGGCCCAATCTAGGCTCCACAAACTCCTCACCTGAAGAGCAGAAACAAGGATGACTTAAAAACAACAACTGGTGGACTGACTCCAGTTGACGTGGCTCACCGAGGGGGGGTCTGCAGCTGAGCGGGAACGGCTTCAAGTCAACAGAGGCCAAAGAAGAATGGAAGCGAAATCTCTTCGCTGTGGGTCCAACTAGTCTTCTGCTTCGTTTACTGATGACTGAGGAAGAAGAGTTTCATTAGTTTGATCCATTTATCAGAGTGAACCTCTTACATTTAGTGAGGTTTTAAGTGATGAACACAGTAGCCTAATGCTAAACGGCTCCATCTCATCCAGATTGAATAGAGACCATCTGAACATCAGGTTCTAAACCACTGATGTTCTGCTGGTGGACCTCAGGCTTTTCCAGCATTCAGGATCGTCATTTCTTTAGCATCAGCCTTCACCTCATCTTTGACCAGCTTCCCTTGTCCCTGCTGAAGAAACGCATCCCCATAACATAACCCTGCCACTACCGTGTGTCAACATGGGGTATGGAGTAAGCAGTGTTCATTTTCCTCTCAAGGTTTTTACTTCTAGGAGACAGTTAGATGTGAGGCTAATCTAACCAGAGGAGCCTCTCCCACATTTTGCTGTCTCCAACATGTCTTGTGGAAACATTTTAACTGGTTTTCTTCTTGCTACTCTTCCTCAAAGACCCATCTGACCGTTGTCTTGTCAACAGATTATTTTCACTTCCAAATTATGGATTCAACGGCTCTGCAAGGTGTTCAACAATAAGTGGTTTAAACTTCTCCACATCCTGACCCGTCTGCTGTGTTCCTTGGCCTTCAGGATGCTGGTTGTTCTCTAATGTTCTCCAACAAACCGGAGGCCTTCACAGAACAGCTGCATTTATACTGAGATTAAATTTGGACTTGAACTAATCCAGTGACTTGTGGGGATAACTGGTTGAGCTGGATCGTCTTTACGGCAATCAAATGCGCGCCACACGTTTCAGATTTCTGTGTGTGGGACATGTTCAACCATTTATCGTTGTCTTCAGATAAATTACACTGATGTTTCGGTGGTTTAATGTGACAAAATGTAAACGTTTATTAATGAGTTTGCATTAATTAAACAATGAATGAATGAATTAAGGCACTGAATATTAAATGGTAGAAATACAGACCTGAGTTGTGTTCTGAGCTCGTCTTACTTCCCTCTGCAGATCCTGAAGTCTAACAGAAGAATCAGGTGATCAGAACCAAAGCTCCGTCTGTGAAGCTGTATGATGTTTAGATCTCAACCACACCTCTGGATTTGTGGAGTCAACTGGTGGGCTTTCCTGGCTGAGGTAGCAGACTTCATGTCCATTCTCCTCTTCTTCAGTCTCATCCAACGCAAGAAGCTCCTGCAGACGTCCCTCTGTGACCTCCCACCCGTCCCACCTTGGACCTTCTATCAGCTGTTCCTCCTCTGTCTCATCTTCTCCCACCTCACAGAGATTCACATCTATCTTTTCATTTTCATTCCAGGTGTTTTCTAGTTTGCAGCTGCTGTCTTCCTCCACTTCAGCAGCAGGCTCTTCTTCCTCCGATGCATCATTAAGATCATCTTCCTCCTCCTCTTTCACTCCATCCAGCCTCCTAAGAACATTTTGAGAAGACATTGATGACTTCCTGGTGCAGTTGTTGCTGGTTGGAGATGGTCTTTCATCTTTACTTGTTGCAACGTCTTCATCAATATTTTTCCTTCCTGGTCTGGATTCTTCTTCTGTGACATGTTGACCACCTTTAGTCATCTCTGTGTGCTCCTCAGCTTTTCTATAAGAAGTCTTTATTTTAACATCTATGACATGGTCGACTTTCCTTTCTTTTAAAGGGGTCTTCTCCCCCCTCTGGTCTCTCCCAGACGAGCTCTTGAATGTGAGCATCTCTGGTTTTCTTGCTTCCTTGGTTCCTCTTCCTCCTGTAGATCTTGCGTTGGTGTTGCTGAGAGCTTCTTGTCTCATACTACAATGCTGAAGGACTCCTGTGAGATTTAATCTTCTTCTGGCACTCTTCGGTCCACTTGAACTTGGTATCTCTGTGGCTTCTTCATGACCTTCAGGGTGATGCTCAACCACCATTTCTTCTGTTGCCTCCATCTTTGGGATCCTGGTGGGTTCATCACCTTTTAAGGTTGTTGAGATGCTTTTATTTGTCCGGTTTTCCTCGTTAGTTTCCAATTCTCGCTCAGTTGGTGGTTGATCTTCTACTGAATCCATCACTTGGTAAACATCTCCTGTGGGTTTAATGTCTGCTTCAGACACCAGGTTAGTGGGAGTTGCCTGATGTAAGATCTGGTCCTTCTCAGCTGGAGGTGTTTGGCTTTTTTCATCTTCATGCATTCGTTCATGGAGAGCATTAGGAATTTCTTCTTCTGAAGAAGGACTTCTTTCATCCCCTGTATGTTCTTCCACATCTCTTAATGTTGCATCCTTTAAATCAGTCTCCAGACTCTGGGCTTGGTTGCTCAACTCCAGCTTCCTTCTCTTTGGAGATGGTTCCTTCTCTGATAATTTTTCTGTCTTTCGTTGCGACTCCAAGCTGCTTGCAGCGACGCTCTCTGTGGGTCGACCACCTTCTCTGTCCAACTGAAGTGTCTCCATGGAGGCCCCGGCTGAGGATGTAGCGTCGACATCCATCTCGTCCACTTCAAGGTTTATTAGAGTCTCGCTGGAGTTTCGCAGACGCTCATTTAAACTCTTCAGACTTAAATTAGGAGCAGAAACATGTTTAATGCATTTGTTTTACACAAGTTGTTCAATACTAGAAAGTTTTGTTGGTAAGAAAATAAAAGCATACCAGAACGGTACTACAGGGGCTCATGGAGGTAGATCCACCCCCACAATTACAATATATTATGAAGGTAAGTCATTAAAATCCTCAAATCTCACTCCAGATTTTATATTAAACACCCCACTTCCAACGACTATGTCCTTAATCCAGTATGGACTGGTTAGCTCTTATAACTAAAACCAGTCTGACCCTGAAGGACTTCCTGTTGGTATTACCTGGAGTCAATCACATCTACTTACTGTGGACTATAAGCAGATTGTAGGAAATGGCTTTAAAATGATTGGTTGTCATAGAAGGTATGAAAGGTCCTATGAACTGATGTGCGTTCGAAACCAAATGGCTCGGGATCGGTGGCTCTTTTTGTCCAAGAAAAAGTTCCGCGTAAAACAAAACTAAACAGCTTCTTCTGCAGTAAAGCTGGCCAGAAGTATGAGGGTTATGGTTTTAATGGTTTTAAACGACCACAGCAGCAAATAAACACCAGATACTCACGACTCAATACGTTTAACTTTCCTCCTGTTTGGGAGGGAAAACAGAAGAGGATCAGGACCAAGAACCTCGACATCCATCTGCTTCATACCAAGTTCTTCTGAAATACACACATACCAAATCTGATGCACTGATGAAGAGTCCAGTGAGATCTTCTGAACAGCTTCTGTCACGCCTTGTGGTTCAGCCATCTCAATCACAATCTGACGGTCAGAGGGTAACACACACACATGCGTGTTTTACTATCTTTATGAGGACTTTTCGGTCACTTCCATTGACTTCCATTCATTTTCCTTGATTTTTATTGCCTATCCCTGACCCTAACCAGTTAATACCTAACCCTAACTCTAACAATAACTCAATTCATAGTCCTAAACCTAACCCCTGTCCCAAGAACGGAATTTGAAAAAGGGAGGACCAGGAAAATGTCCTCACTTTGTCAAAATGTCCTCACTTTGTCAAAATGTCCTCACTTTGTCAAAATGTCCTCACTTTGACAAAATGTCCTCACTTTGTCAAAATGTCCTCACTTTGACAAAATGTCCTCACTTTGACAAAATGTCCTCACTTTGTCAAAATGTCCTCACTTTGACAAAATGTCCTCACTTTGTCAAAATGTCCTCACTTTGTCAAAATGTCCTCACTTTGTCAAAATGTCCTCACTTTGTCAAAATGTCCTCACTTTGTCAAAATGTCCTCACTTTGACAAAATGTCCTCACTTTGTCAAAATGTCCTCACTTTGTCAAAATATCCTCACTTTGTCAAAATGTCCTCACTTTGTCAAAATGTCCTCACTTTGACAAAATGTCCTCACTTTGTCAAAATGTCCTCACTTTGACAAAATGTCCTCACTTTGACAAAATGTCCTCACTTTGACAAAATGCCCTCACTTTGACAAAATGTCCTCACTTTGACAAAATGTCCTCACTTTGACAAAATGTCCTCACTTTGACAACATGTCCTCACTTTGTCAACATGTCCTCACTTTGACAAAATGTCCTCACTTTGACAAAATGTCCTCACTTTGACAAAATGTCCTCACTTTGTCAAAATGTCCTCACTTCGCGATAAAAATACAAAAAATGGTTCTCACTCAGCAACAAGTACAAGAACACACACACACACAGAAAACACATTAAATCAAATCTGTTCATGCTGTCAAGATTAAAATCTAGATTTAAAAGAAATCATCTATTCTGGAGTTCTGTCGTTGCAAACAAATCAAACGTTGTCGGCACTATTTAAGGATTTATATTCTTTATCAAACCCAGAAGTGGTACCAGGAGTGAGGCGGGTCAGAGATGGGAGTCATGCAGGTGTTTGCGCAGTTACCCTGTTAGCGAGCGGCAGGAAGTCTACGAAAGCGGCAACAGACGCTACTTCTTTCATGACCATCATGACGAGGTGCACGGTTGGCTCAGAGATCTCCACACACAGCAGCCGCTCCTCCAGAGACTCCAGCTCTGAAACACGCTGAAGAAACAAAAATCTGAAGGCAACGTTCAGGAGCAGCTGCCCCCAGTCAGAGATGAACGACTTACAGCGTTGCTCCATTTCATCATAGTTCTGTACATCGGCTCCTGCAAACGAAGCATGAACAGAACCAAATGTCATTGATCTCCGTTATGATCCATGGAAAGTCATCGGGGCTGCAGAACCCTCGGAGTCCGATTACCAAACAGATTTTGGTAGATCCTAAGTTCTGCACATTTTATATTTTTGATGTTTTCATTTAAAGTGTCGACACTCTAATATTTTCAGGGTTACCACTTAATTACCCCAGCTCTGCTCTTCAGTCGTATGATAAATGTCCAGAATGTTAAATTACATCAATTATGCTTTAAGAGATGCCCTCATATGCTGCAAAGTAGATGCTTTAGGCCAAACCCTCCCGGACCTCTGCCTTCATGGTTTTTTCCTGCAGCTCGAAGTAAAAACAGGATATTAAAGAGTTTAATATTTATTTTAATATATATTTCAGTGTTAGTGCTTGGTTTGGTATCTGACCCAGATCCAGTTTAAGAGCCCTCAGGACCAGTTAAAATCAACAACAAAGAAAACAGGATCTAAGAGTCTAGAGACCAAACCAGCTGTGAAATCGTTCTTTTCTGATTTCTAATGATTGTGAATTAAAGGCTCTTATCTCAATAGAAATATCAGAAACTCATATCTGTCTTGCATGTATTGGAAAAGGAAACAAAATCTGAAAATAAACACTTATTCTCTCCAAGTTTAAACTGATTTTTATATTTCCATTACTGCTGAGGGAGCCTGCAGCAGATGACACTGAGGCTACATATTGCAGCAAACTTGTGGAGGTCATCAAGCCTAAATGGTATTTAGTGTTTTTGATAATCATTCCCATCGTTTCCCTCAGTTTACCGAGTCTATATTCATGGTTCACACCTCACTGAATCCAGGCTGCATGTCCTCTACGACGAAGTGAACGCTGAGCCGGCAGCCGTTCACAGAAACTGGATTTCTGATGTGATTTAGGACAAAATCACAGCAGGCGTCCCAGTTGCTGAAAAACACAAAGGCCTGGAGCAGAGAGAGCGAGAGAGATAAAAAGCTGCGACAGAAGGGAACTTCATGTCTGACTAACAACCATAATATGGTCGCCTTACCCTCCTCTGCAGCGGTAAGACCGTCACATTGTAGAACAGAGTCTGCAGGTTCTGTTTGGGGAAATAACGCCAAACCAGCTTAGCGACATCCTCGTGGGTGTAGTTCCTCTCAGGTAAACCTGTCAGCATGATGGTGCAGAACTCGGAGGCCGGGCACTCCGTTTTCTACACGACACAAAGGTACAAAATAAGAAACAAACACCTAAAATATTTCTCTATAATCACAGATACCAGTCTACAAACACTAAAATCTTCCACACAAGAATTATTTTGCTTCTTTACTTTCAAAAGTACAATTACATTCTTAATAAGGTGGGCAAAAACAAGACGTTACCTCTATAACCTTTACTGTATCGACGGTCAGATAATCTAGGAGGCAGAAATTGATCGCAGTTACTTCATTTGATTGACACCGAGTCTCCAGAAAGTTTGCGGTTTTTTTGTACCTGGAATATTGAACCAGGGAGAGAAGGTGGGAAACACGGATGGGTTTGCGGTCATTGTGATCCAGAATGGAGGGGTGCTTCCCTGTGGAACGCCACACTTTGCAGTTGGGACGACGGCTCCATCAACAGCTTCACTGCTGTCTGGCAGGGCTCTCAGTGCTGGACAAATATAAATGAAACAGGCAAGAGGTTTGATTGTGTTCATGTAGATTCTCAATTCTCTCCCAGATATGGTGACCTTCTACATAAAAAATAAATAAAACCAGAAAGATCAAGTACAACAGCACCAAGTTGGTCTTATTTTCATATGTGGAAGATGAAATGGTCATTAACAGACGCTGAGAAAGTAAGAACAGCATGATGGAAAATTTAAGCAGTTTAAAAATGTAACACCTTTGTAACCTCTATACTGAACACCGGCCCATGTCGGACTGGACTCCAGGTATGCAGCGACCTTAACCTCTGATGAGGTCAGGCTGTGCTGTGTGTCTTTCCAGAATGAAGCCATGGATGGATCATTGCTGCAATTAACTGTGTGTTTGCCTTTTAATGCCCATAAAACACATTCTCCTGGTCTCCTTTGTAAATGAACTGAATCTACATAGAACTTTTCTATTCATACCGACCACTTAAAGTGCTTTACCCTAGAATCATATTCATCCAGGAGTACCCACCAGTCACTGGTACCTTTAGACCAGTGGTGTTCAGAGTGGGTCCTCCGAGGCCGCTGTCCTGCATGTTTTAGATGTGTCCTTCCTCCAACACAGCTGATTGAAACCTTCTGATAATAACCCACTCATTTAATTCAGCCTAGTTGAGCAAGAGAAACCTCTAAAACACGCAGGACAAGGACCTTTGAGAACCGGATCACGCAGACGTAAACATGCCTTTATGTCCTAAAACAGAGACTCACGTGGGGAAACCCTGCTGCTTTGAGGTATTTTCATCCTAAAGACGTTGTGAGCTGGAGAGCGCTTCAGGAGGCTGTACCAAACTCCCAACAGATCAGCCTCACGCCTGGATTTGAACTCAACAAACACCTGAAACACACAGGAACAGTTCAAGGAAACCTCTCTACACTGAAACGTGTGAATGACTGCTGCAGTTTAACACCTTGTTGAGAAGAGGCAGGTATCGTCTCACAGAGCCGACTGCGTTCAGAGCTTCCCTCAGAGCTCTGGCCTCGCTCGGGGAAACGTTGTGGATGAAGACTGAGCTTTCTCCATCATCCTTCAGTTTCTGTCCATGTAAACAACCGAGGAAATCACACAACCACGTCATTTCAGCGGGTTTCCTTCCACATGATGATTTATTTTACCAAAATGTAGAAAAGATGTAAAGACATCTCAGCTCTGCACTCATTTCTTTCTAATCACAGTATTCTGAAATAAAAAGCTGCATTATAAGTTAGAAACATTGTGAAGATGTAACAATGTGATACTTACCGAGCGGATCCTTTTGATCAGGAATGAATAAAACCCAAACTGAAATAAACCAAAATAGATTTGCACTGACATATTAAGAGAAAAATGTAGATTTTTATAAAGTTTATGAAAGTAATCTTAGTAAATACTGAAATAATTCATTTGCGTCTAACAAAAAAAAAGTTAAACGAACATTTTTTAGTATCATAAACAACCCTTTATGGTCATTTATTCATCAGATTCTCCAGACAAAATGAAATATTCTCTATACTTTTATGCTGGATAAGTTTCTGTGTGAATTCCCATATTTTGTTTTGCAGTAATGATAAATTATGTAAATATTCTTACTGGTGTCACTGAAACCATGTTGTGCACAACTCTGACTGATAGTTCAGATCCTTTGAAAACGATGCGGTTCTGGTCAGAATAAGCGATGATGCTTCTTACAGCCTTCACGTGTGGCATCAGGGCAAACGCCTAAAACAACAAAACCATGTTTAGGAGCCACTTATGTAGGAACCGAACCAACATGACAGAAGTTGGTGCATAATTCATTTTCCAATCTTATTTTTACTCCTGATGAAAGTGCTGCTGGCTGTTTGTCATTAATATGGAAACATTATAAAAATCCCCTTTCTGCACTTCTTAAATCAGTAGAAGCTCCTTGTTTTATAGAATTATTTTGTAATAATCGTTCGTTCGTTCGTCGTCTTCCGCTTATCCAGGACCGGGTCGCGGGGGCAGCAGACTCAGCAGAGACGCCCAGACGTCCCTCTCTCCAGACACCTCCTCCAGCTCCTCCAGGGGGAGCCCAAGGCGTTCCCAGGCCAGCCGAGAGACATAGTCCCTCCAGCGTGTCCTGGGCCGTCCCCTGGGCCTCCTCCCGGTGGGACGTGCCTGGAACACCTCCCGAGGAAGGCATCCAGGAGGCATCCGGTATAGATGCCCGAGCCACCTCAACTGGCTCCTCTCGATGTGGAGGAGCAGCGGCTCTACTCCGAGCCCCTCCCAGATGGCCGAGCTCCTCACCCTATCTCTAAGGGAGTGCCCGGCCACCCTACGGAGGAAGCTCATTTCAGCCGCTTGTACCCGTGATCTCGTTCTTTCGGTCATGACCCAAAGTTCATGGCCATAGGTGAGGGTAGGAACGTAGACCGACCAGTAAATTGAGAGCTTTGCTTTTCGGCTCAGCTCTCTCTTCACCACAACAGACCGGCACAGCGCCCCCATTACTGTGGCAGCTGCACCGATCCGTCTGTCGATCTCCCGCTCCATTCTTCCCTCACTCGTGAACAAGACCCCGAGATACTTAAACTCCTCCACTTGAGGCAGGAACTCCCCTCCAACCTGAAGAGGACAAGCCACCCTATTTTGTAATAATAATATATATAATAATAATGTAATGAATTGTTGACGTGTTCAGTTTTGAGAGCTTCTATACATTTATTTCACTTTCTGCCTTGTTTTGTTAAGAACGCTGGTTTCTATAAAGGTCTATACATACATTTTAGTTAAAAGGGCAAATATATTTTTAGAAAATTTATCATCGTTCATTTTCTGTTCCTCAATAAAAGGTTGTAATTATTTTATGACCGGCACGAATTCAAAATAAAAAGCAAATCAGAACTGGTCCTTCCATCATTCTTTTCTTGACATAAAACCCTTTCATTTATTAACAGGAAGTGAGAAGCTTATTAGACGACATGATCTCTGGATCTGCAGTGTCTGATGTACTGAAGTCATGCAGAGAACATCGATTGTTCTCTTGATTAAACAAAAAAAAAAAAAAAAAAAAAAAACAGAAAAATCTTTTTAATGGGGAACATGTTGACTGGATTAGGGACACAGAAGGATATAACGAGCACAAGACTTTGAAACTTGAATCTGAGGTAAGAATGACGATGAAGAAGAATTAGGACACAACCAATTACTGCATGACTTGATAATATAATACAGACTTCTAGTGACGTTGTAACTCAGAATAACAATGCTGATCAGAACTGGAGCACGGGTTACATCCACCTGTATCATACCAGTACAGGGAATCACAGGCAGACTGGGCTCCCCACAGAGAGCTTTTAAATCCCCCTTTAGAGTGTTGGTTGGTTAGGTCTCCAAGAACCAGCTCTCAGACCACATATTTCCCGACTTCCTGGACCTCAATGGATAAATCACCTTCCAGATCTTCACTTAAATGAGCTCACCTTCAAGCTGGAGACTTTGCTGTTGCTACGTTTGTTTTGGATCCTGATTTTGTTCATATCTCAATTTTCAAGTTGCGAATTTACAGAGACCTCCCCCCCCTTTGCTGATGCGCAGACATGCATCAGCAAGTTACAATGCGTGAAACTATTGAAAACTACATTCCTGAACACAAATGAAAGCTTAAAATGATGATACCTGCCCGTCAGGTTGAATTCAAACGTCTCAACTCTCAGAGACAGTTTCTCAGGTTTGACTGGGAGGGATTTTAGCTAATTGTCTTCAGTGATGTTAGTTCTGTCAAACATGTTCAAGAAACTGTCATACAGCTTTTTTTTTTTTTTTTAGAGGTCCTAATGGTCTGTAAATTTCATAAGGAGCACCTGAAGAGGCTTTTCAGATGAAACCTACATGGAAATTATCTGGTACCCACCATGCATTTTTGAGGAATAACATAGATGTTGTTGCCCTTATAGATGAACCCAAACGGGAGGAGCAGATCAGCAACTTCATCCTCTCTGTAGCAGCCATCAAAATACTTAGGCAGGTTTGTTATTAACAGCACCTTCGCATTGAGTGAAAACAGCTGAAAAACAGATTAGGAGAGACAATCACATAAATCTAAACTTTCCTTCGAACAAATGTACAAGCAACCGTAGAAGATGCTTTATGTGTGGCCAACAGGTCGGTAGATTCATTAGAGTTAAGGTTACATTTACATTACTGATCCTACGACAAATTAAATGCTGCACTGACTGAACTATAAAAGGCCACTTCATCCACTTTCTGTTCTGGTTTGGGTCAGTTTGAGTTCAAGAAGCCCGTGAAAACTGTTCTCTTTGTTTGCAGCAGACCTTCAGTTTCCGACTATGAAAAGGAAAGATGTGTTTTTACAGCAGCGGTTCAGACATGTTAAAGAAAACTCACCTTTGAGGACATGACGGTTTTCTTGCTTAAACAACCTGGAGAAAAGAGTCAAAACCAAAAGGTCAATAAAATAAAATTATCTGCAGATGTTTCCTGGTTTCTTACCAATTCGGTCTTCACACAGAAATTTCTCCAACATCTCTTCGATGGTCAGGGTGGAGGCAGCAGCTGAAGCCTTGGTTTTGGTAGCTGGAGCTGTCCGAGATCGATTCTTTTTAGTTCCCACTGCAGACAACAGGACATTTTCTTTTACATATCTATAACTTGTCACCCATCACAGGAAAATATTATTTTATAACCAACAAACCAAAGTCCAAGCTTTATTTCAAGAGAGGAACAGGTAAGCCCAAAATTATTCATACCCCAGGCAGATTTAGATTTCATAAAGTCTTCGTTGAACCAAAACGTTTGTTTCTGATAGGAAATGAGATGCCGCTCTCAAAAGATAAATAAATGTGAAAGGAATATCCATTTAGAAAAATTAACTATTCGGCTTCACATTCTATTAAAATTATTAGTCCTTATAACTGCTGAACAGGTATTTAACCCATTTATCTTTGAGGTTAGAAGGCATCTTTACCATCACCCTAATCTTTAGCCTTCTCCATTAGATTCGTCTCATGACTGACTGGGCCACTCAAAAACAATCATATTTCTCCAGGTCTGAAAAAAACATGTTGGTAAAACTAAAAGGCCACTTTAAAGTCCAGATGATGGCGTATGAATATGAATCAAAAACCTAAATGTTACTTTATAAACTTGGCAGATCAACCATGAGGCTTCTTTATTTATTGGTGGACCCCATGTTGAACCCTGAACCAAAGGATTCACTGTCCAACAGTGTATTTAAAGAGGTTCATATCTATGTTGACAGGAAAACACCATGACACCCATGTTCTACCTACCTGCATGGAAAGAGTAAAAACTGGAGAAAATCAGGTATTATTCGTTCACTGCATGCTGTTAAATGTACCTTTTTTCTTTGTTTTTGTCTTCACACGTCCCAATGAACGTGGCATCTTTAAAGCAGGTGAACGTCCTGCTTTCTGCGGTCCCAAAGCATCGGTCTCAGTCCTAACGGTGGACGTCGGACCTTTTTCCTGGCCCAGTGATGAAGATCCAGTTGAGGGTGTTGGAGTCTTAAGGAGATTCAGTTGTGTCTGAGATGGATAAGCGGGTTTGGATGTAAAAATTATACTGTTTGATGCGTAACTCTTTACTGGTTTAGTCCTCTGGAGTTTGACTTCAGTTATAGTTTTAACCTTCACATCATCTGCTGCTCTTGTTTCCAGATATTTCAGAGATTCATATTCTTTGGTCTGATGGTTCACTTCATTAAGTCCAGCTTGTTGCTTTGTTTCGGCAGTTGTTTCAAAAGAATCAGCTGCGACATCATCAGCCACCAGTACAGATTCTTGAAGCTGCATGTCCAATTTTTCTGTCATGGCAGCATCCTGATTATATTCTGAAACTGCATGCAGTGATTTCATGGCATCTTCTATATTTTCTACCATTTCTTCTTTGTTCACATCCCCATCTTCCTGTAGATGAGCTTTAAGTTTCTGTCTAGTTTCTTCCATGGTCGCCTCTTTGAGTGCCTTTGGAGATTCTTTAGTCTCTATTTGGGTTGTTTCAGGCTGTGTTTTTTGTTCAGAATCACCAGCATCTGCCGTCTTTGTTGCAAACGTAAACTTTGTAGATCCTGGAAGCTTTGAAGCTCGTTTTTTCACCTTAACGAATTTACCAGCTCCTGTTTTTAAAGGTCTGACAACCTGCTGGTTTAGTACATTTTTTGCTTTGGAAAGCAAAACTCTTGTTTTTGAGACGAGTTTCCTTGTTGCCATCCTTTTCACTCTCAGTGAAGATGCGTGCTTTCTAGTTGGAGGTAGAACCATCTTTGCCCTGGATGAGGGTTCGGTGGGTTGTCGTTTAAAGACACTGGGTTCCACAGATATTCTGAGAAGGCAAAAAACAAATGAGGCGATGGTAGGGAACACACACAGAGCCTGAAGGTCCTAGCTTTAATATCTTAATGTGTTCTTCTTTTTAAATAAATGTAGGAGCAACTTTTTTTATTCATTAGATGAATGCCTGCAAAGCCTATATATAAATATAGATTTTTTATGAGAATTTGGTTTTCTTAAACTCAAACATTAGATATATATTCAGATAAACAGGAAGTAAAGAAGAGTTACACTGAAGGCCAGCTCTGTCCTAGGATGTCCCCCTGGATCAAGTGCAGGTGATGGGAATTTAATAACATCACTGTTGGACAATGTCTCCCACCCCATGCATGAAGCTGCTGCAGAGCCAGACAGCTCCTAGTGACAGACTGCTACATCATAGGTGCACAGAGGAGCTTTATCACAGGTCCTTCCTCCCAGCAGACTTTAGAACCATCTCTGCTCCTAACCAAACTCAATAAGCTGTTTATGTCCCTGCTGTTCTTCGCACATCTTTTCCAAACTCTTATTGTATTTGTTGTTTATTTCTTGCAGAAATAATACATCACATTTTGTACATTTTTTTTTTTTATTATCTAGAATTGAAACCTAGAAAACTCTTCCACTACTGTTGCATATTTCTTTGTATCTGTGTCTGCTATTTCTAATAACTGTACAGTATTTTTCCTTTTTTCTTATGTTGTAAATTTGCCTTTACTGTAGAGTTTCTCTGTTATATTTTACCTTGTGTAAAAATGCGTTCTTTTTGCTTTTACCTTTGCTGCTGGTACACCTACATTTCTCCACTGAGGGACAATAAGAGATTTTTCTATTGTATTTTAATGAAAAACAACCTTTTCTTCTGAAATAATATGCACTGCAGAAAATGACAGACAACATAAAACTTACGGTCGTGGAGCCATTTTCTGCTTCCGTTTCATAAGAAGCATATTCTATAAAAACAAACATTTAGTTTTAACATGCTGACGTAAAGATGTTGGCATAAATGTTGTCAAATACAAACTGCTTTACTTTTCCTTTAACAACAGTGACTGATGTTCCTTGAATATCGAGGATCTTCATCCTTTTTACTTTCTCTGCATCTTTCTTGTTTTCAAAACATACAATCGCCTTCGAGAAAACAAAACCAACAAGTTAGAGACATGTCAAGAGTAAAAACAGTACAACTATTGATCTACAGCTTAAACATCGTTGATCCGGTTATAAAAACACGTCTGTTTCAAATACACCAGATTAAAAACCAGAATTACAGTTATCAGAGTCCACATTATAATCCCAAGTATTTGACATAATCTGGAGATACTGCATTTATAGCACAGATTACACCTGCAAAGCAGAATGTTACTATTAAGTTTTGATAATAATCCTCCTTTGACAATTACATGTTTTCTGTGATCATTTAGAACAAAAACAACCTAGAGAACAAAATTAAATAAACTGCACGGGCCTTTTTTAAAATTACTCCTGCCTAGCAGCTGTGGCGCTTCGGCACCAGTCATTTTGAGCAGAACGGACCTTTTGTGAAACCCGTGAAAAATAAAAATGTTTCACCTCATGTGACAAATGTGCAAAGATTTAGTCTCTAGTAAATACATTTTTAAAATCAACAACTGAAGGGAGAATGTCTTCCCACTTGGTTCTTTGGGTGTCAACAGTATTGTAGAATCAGAGTCATCTTTAATTAAATTGTCATCCAATCAGTGCATTAAAAAAGCAAAAGTAAAAAAAGCAGATAATAAATAACATAAGCATACATACGAGCATTTTTTAACCGGTTTTAAAATGTCGTGTACTGCCCGCTTTAAGTGTAGCGAATGCAGTAGGATAAAAACTCATCTTTGGTCGATTTATCTTTGTTTTTATAATTCTGCCCCAACGGAAGCTGTTTAAAGGATGCAGTCATAGTAGGTTTCATTCAGCAGAACCAAAGATACCTTTCGTTTGGACTTCAGCAGCAGAACTGATTTGATGTTTCCAAAAATCTCCACAGCAGCAAGAACGTCACTGTCAGACAGAGAGTCAAAGGTCCCTCTGAGCTTCACCGTGGTTACAGGAGAGGATTTACCAGCCTGATAAAAACATTAAATTCATTTGTGCATAATTTTCATTTCACTGACAAACTTTAGAAAACCCGAGTTAAGACTGTAAGGAAGAAACCATTTATTAAATAAACTGTTAAATAAGCAGCTAAATACCAACCTGAGGCTTTCTACAAGAACCTGATTCATTGACCTGAAGGTCAGGCTTCACTTTGGATAACTTTGCATCTAAGCTCCGCTTTGCTGCATGAGAGGAGGATGATGAAGAGGCAGCAGAAGATGATTTCAGGTTCCTGAGTTCAGCCAAGATGACTGGAACCAGAGTTTCAATCACAGCTTTGAGTTTTGGTTTCGTCACAAGTGACTGGACTGCTGCAGGACAGAAAACGTTTGTTTCAGACGCTCAGTATTGTGATTGATCTGTATTGTATCGCAAGTATCCAATAACGACGAGCAAATCCACATATGGACCGAACTGCAACAGTTTCTGGCAATAGGTTTCCTGAGTTCGACCGATGGGTGTAAAAAAAACCAAAAAGCTATTCCAACCTGATGTTTTCAGCAGCCTTTCAGTCAGCTTTTCCACTTTGCTTGACCTCAGTCGTTGATCGGAGGACCTGGTCGTCGTGGACGAACGCCTCTTGTGGCTCCTGTGTGATGAGGACCTTTTCTTCTTACTCCTCCTGGAGGACTGCCTCTTGTGGCTCCTTAAACGCAAATGTTGACGTGCCGTCGAAGGGGAGTCATACCATGGTGAGAGAGAACGACGCTGAGACCTGCAGGAAACCAAAACCAGTTTTTAAAAACTGAACATTTTCAGCAGTTTATCTGAAATTCAGGAAGGTTTAAATTTAGTTTTGGGTTCTGCTTAAAGATTTACCGATGAGTTTTTATTTTACAGTATTTCTCTTATCTTACCAACCTATAAGTGTTTGAATTCTCCGACTCTCCAGACTTGCTTCTGCGCTTCCGAGCCTCGTAAGAACACGGACTTGGAGAACGGGAACTGCTCCTGGATCTCTCCCATCTAGCCTCCAGTCTGCTGCAACTGTATGGGCTGTTGGACCTGGACCTGGACCGGCTCTCAGGCCTGATTCCGTGATCATAATGCTGGAATGTCTGAGCAGAGGATGAGGCAGACTGCCAGGCATCTTTATCAGGAAAACTACAAAGAGCAGAAAAAAAATTTAAACGTTACTCAAATGGCAGAAAAAGGCTTCAAAACAAATCTATCTTTTAAATTAAGAGGGGGCGAGTTTAAGAGTTTAACCTTTTTATTGGGCTCACCTTTCAAACAGTGGTACTGTACAATCCCAGTTTGGATATCTGTAGAAAGACACAACAATTAAAAGGGGTCCTAGTTTAAAAAACAAGCTCTTGTCAATAAAATATCAGTCATTATTTGCTGTTGATAGACTAAATTTACAAACAAGCATCCTGAACGGGAAACAAGGATCTTAAACTAATCTGGATGTTCTTACTGTAGCATCAAGCAAACAAGTTATTCCTGCGTCAAGAACAAAGTGTTGATGATGCTACACAAACATTTATAGATCGTTGAGAAAAGACTGACTGTTTGCGGAGGAGTTTGCAGTTCTCAAGATGAAAGCTGGTATTCTGGTGGAAGATCCAGTCCTGGCAAGAAGAGCAACAAACATCACTGAAAACTGAATAAAACATTTTTTTTTTGTGAGCACAACCATCATTACATAAACAGCATCTTTTTGTTACTTTCCAATATGATTCTAATAATCTTTACCAAACAGACATTTTGGTATTTGCAGAGTCAAACGTTCTGTTGAGCTTTGCTTGGAGAGAACCAACATAAACCTTCAGTTGCGTTTATAATCTGTGTTTTAAGAGTATGGCAACGTGACAGTATTAGATTGTGATGGGTCAGAACGTGGTAAAGATCTGCTGAAGCAGAGAGATTTTATCTAGATGCACATTCAGTCAGCTGCTGTTCTATGTTTCACCCAACCAATGACACCTTTTCCTTTAGCTTCATAAACTAGTTTTAAATGCATCTAGAGGGCACTTATACACAATTGTTGTTACCTTTCGATAAAAATACAGGTTTTATGTTGGCTGAACCATCTAAGACCGACAGAACTTCATGTCTAAAGTATTATATGTTAATCACAGTAAGTAGAAAAACTCAGCAAATGCATTAAAAATCTGTTCGTAAATGGATTTCGTGGCCCTAATTTTTTTTCTTATAACATTGTGATTTTAATATTATACTCTGGTTATAACTCATAATGTCATTTCTGTTTATTTTACACCATCAAAGAAAGACTATTGCTTATAAACATCACAGATTTCTTTTGTTTTTGCTTATTTTCCCCAAATTTATGTTTTAGGTCAACAAACAACAAATAGAAGGTAGTTCAAAGAGCCGTGTTCAAATGGGTCAAGGTCAGGGCTACTTGAACCTACAATTTTATCACAATATTTAGTGGTAAAATAGTATTTAAAGATTCTTCCGATCCTTTTTTTTTTTTTAGGTAACTGTATAGCTGGTACTGCAGGTTGCTGCTGTCAAAGCCCCACAAACACAAATGCTGCTCTTCAAAAGCACACCCAATTTTAATTAGGATTCTTCAGGACTCCAAAGAAAAAGTGTGATCCTTATCAATAAACTGCACAGTAACTGTTTCTAATCATATTTACTGATATATGTTGATGTTCTCATGAAACCAACAGTGCAGAAAATAGTGGAAATAGCAGTTTGGAGGGGTTTTAGACATCATTAATTGGAATTTCTATTTTTCATGAGAAACAATACTTTAAATGCACATCCCTAGGTAAGCTTTCCTTTAAAATGTGAAAAAACACACTTTTCTATTTCTTTCTTTTTGTAAAATTATTTTATCACAACTTCCTACAATTTTACATAGCAAGCACAAAGAGATGCGAAACTGTTTTTAATTAACTCTATTCTATTTCTCCACCTCAGTTTCTAGTCCAAAACTGCAAGTTTCCCAAGAGCGAAGGTTTTTACAGATCTTTAAATATTTCTACATACGTGACATTTATCTGGTAACAGAGCTTACATGCAGAGTGATCAGAAGGAAGTCCCTAACTTACCTTGATACTGGCACATTGGTTGCTACAGAGAGAACAAGTATGTGGGAACGCTGTCGGTGTGGCTGCAGCATAATCTTCCATCTTGGCTTGTGGAGGAAGACCGTAAAAAGCAGACATCTCTGGTAACAACTGTCTGCCTGAAGGTGGTTGCAACCACTGGGTGGAGATTGCCGGGTTAGATACGGCCTGAGGCAGACAATGAGAAACAGAAACCACTCTGGGCCTTATGGACCTAGGAGGAACTCGGTTTAAAGCAGAATAAACTTGTGTTTTCATTACCTCTGGTACCGCCTGCTTCCACATCTGGTACTGCTCCCTCTGGGTCTGCTGCTTCCAGTTTTGCTTCGTATACTTGTGATTTTTCTTTGTCTCAGGACCTGTTAACTCTTGTCCATGAGTTTTACTCTCATTATTGCACATGTTGCCATTAATAACCATCAGGTCAGCTTGGCCAGGATTACTATCTCCAGGTAATAAAGCAGATGACTGGATTTCAGGTTTTGAATTCCAGTTTGATTTTGATTCTTTCAGAGGAAGAGATTCCGATACTTTAGACTTTGCAGAACGTCTTTCTGTGTCTTGCTTTAGCAGAGGCAACAAGGAGAGAAGGGTTTGTAAACCCTGGCTTGGTGAGGTCTGCAGTTTATTTGAATCACTATGTGGAGGGTCCAAAGATGCCCTGCTTGAGCTAAAACTAGCAGAAGAGCTCTTTTGGTCATCTGACAATACTGAACCACAGTTTTTCACTGGTGGTGTACTCTTCCACAGCAGCTCTTTGCAGTGGTTGTAGGATAAATCTTCTCTCCCAACACTCTGCTCTTTAATTTCCACCTTTCTACTGGTTTCTTCTAAAAGCCCTGGAGATAATTTCCCTTCAAGTTTAGAATTCCCATCTTCCTTAGGTTCAACGTTTGATGAAGCTTTGACTCGGTTAATCCGTGGACCCTCTGAACAACTCATACCATCAGATCACGTTGTGCTTGTAATGGTTGGAAAGTCTGAAATATCAAATGTTTTCTTAAAAGATTCAGTGTACTAGTAGCAAAGTGATACAAACAAAAAACCATCAATTATACAGTTGTACATTCAAAATATTACCAAAAAATACAAAACTGAAATAAATTATAACCATTTAACTTTGATTTTTTTTTATCTTTCTGCAAATATACAAAGATGTGTTGCTTATTAAGACAACAGGAACTCAAACTATACCGCAAAAATGTAAAGGTCCAGTAAATGTGCAGATAAATATTACACAAAAATAGAATATACAAGTCCTTCTCAAAATATTAGCATATTGTGATAAAGTTCATTATTTTCCATAATGTCATGATGAAAATTTAACATTCATATATTTTAGATTCATTGCACACTAACTGAAATATTTCAGGTCTTTTATTGTCTTAATACGGATGATTTTGACATACAGCTCATGAAAACCCAAAATTCCTATCTCACAAAATTAGCATATTTCATCCGACCAATAAAAGAAAAGTGTTTTTAATACAAAAAACGTCAACCTTCAAATAATCATGTACAGTTATGCACTCAATACTTGGTCGGGAATCCTTTTGCAGAAATGACTGCTTCAATGCGGCGTGGCATGGAGGCAATCAACCTGTGGCACTGCTGAGGTCTTATGGAGGCCCAGGATGCTTCGATAGCGGCCTTTAGCTCATCCAGAGTGTTGGGTCTTGAGTCTCTCAACGTTCTCTTCACAATATCCCACAGATTCTCTATGGGGTTCAGGTCAGGAGAGTTGGCAGGCCAATTGAGCACAGTGATACCATGGTCAGTAAACCATTTACCAGTGGTTTTGGCACTGTGAGCAGGTGCCAGGTCGTGCTGAAAAATGAAATCTTCATCTCCATAAAGCTTTTCAGCAGATGGAAGCATGAAGTGCTCCAAAATCTCCTGATAGCTAGCTGCATTGACCCTGCCCTTGATAAAACACAGTGGACCAACACCAGCAGCTGACACGGCACCCCAGACCATCACTGACTGTGGGTACTTGACACTGGACTTCTGGCATTTTGGCATTTCCTTCTCCCCAGTCTTCCTCCAGACTCTGGCACCTTGATTTCCGAATGACATGCAGAATTTGCTTTCATCTGAAAAAAGTACTTTGGACCACTGAGCAACAGTCCAGTGCTGCTTCTCTGTAGCCCAGGTCAGGCGCTTCTGCTGCTGTTTCTGGTTCAAAAGTGGCTTGACCTGGGGAATGCGGCACCTGTAGCCCATTTCCTGCACACACCTGTGCACGGTGGCTCTGGATGTTTCTACTCCAGACTCAGTCCACTGCTTCCGCAGGTCCCCCAAGGTCTGGAATCGGCCCTTCTCCACAATCTTCCTCAGGGTCCGGTCACCTCTTCTCGTTGTGCAGCGTTTTCTGCCACACTTTTTCCTTCCCACAGACTTCCCACTGAGGTGCCTTGATACAGCACTCTGGGAACAGCCTATTCGTTCAGAAATGTCTTTCTGTGTCTTACCCTCTTGCTTGAGGGTGTCAATAGTGGCCTTCTGGACAGCAGTCAGGTCGGCAGTCTTACCCATGATTGGGGTTTTGAGTGATGAACCAGGCTGGGAGTTTTAAAGGCCTCAGGAATCTTTTGCAGGTGTTTAGAGTTAACTCGTTGATTCAGATGATTAGGTTCATAGCTCGTTTAGAGACCCTTTTAATGATATGCTAATTTTGTGAGATAGGGATTTTGGGTTTTCATGAGCTGTATGCCAAAATCATCCGTATTAAGACAATAAAAGACCTGAAATATTTCAGTTAGTGTGCAATGAATCTAAAATATATGAATGTTAAATTTTCATCATTACATTATGGAAAATAATGAACTTTATCACAATATGCTAATATTTTGAGAAGGACCTGTATTACTAGCATGGAGCACTTGACTGTTTGTTTTTGATGTACAATATATCACTATCACAATATCACTGTACACAATATGTATATCACAAGGAAGTGCCTGGACTGATACGTGTTAGCTGATTATTTAAACACCAAACAGTCAAATGCTCCATGCTAGTAATATATTTGGTAACATTTCTTAAATGTAGCATAAAGCTTGTGAAGATAAAAAAAAAAAAAAGGTGGTCAAGTCATTAAGAAACTACATCTGTTTAATTGCCAAACAGCAGCTGCTGGCCAGAACCAACTTTTTTAGTAAAATCTTGAAATCTAAATTTTGATCTATTTATTTATTTAAAGTAGGTGGATAGCTTACTCATCGTCTAAGGTCTTTGTTTGCCATTAACACAAAGCAGAAATATAAGCATTTTTTCACCATTTGTTTAAATAAATAAATGGTTTGAATAATCTGTAAGCCATTTTAGCTAAATGGAGAAATAAGTTTGTAACATCACTGTGTATAACTAAAATATATAAAATACAAAGACCTTTTCGATTATAAATCTAATTAAGAGATGCACCTGTATGTGAGAAACGTAAAAATATATTTAAAAACAAAAGGTTTATAAGTCAGCATTAATTGAAGAAACTTAACTCTTCCTTTTTACAACTGCAGACGTTTTCAATGTCACAACCACAGTGTTAATTGAATTACGTTAGTGGGATTACTGTCCAAGTTCCGCTGTAAAATCAATGTTGGTGAAAATGATTTGAAGCTAAAACTAAATGTTTAATTTAGGAGGTGAAATAATGGTAAAATTAAATATCAGCGAACATACTGGCACAAAATATTTTAAAAAAGCATTTAAAATCTAATCTTGACCGAGTTTCAAAGTCAAGCGCGGGTATTAGTAGTTTGTTAGCCATTAAGCTAACGCGGAATGTTAGCTAAAAAGCCGACAAACGTTGGCAACAATTTTAATCTAAACTGTCTTGGTACAAAGTTTTTCATCCCATAGTGAGCTGGTACATACCTTAGTTTTTCTTTTAGTTTACTTATACAAAATTTGCCGACCGTTCACCCGTTTAATTAACGGTCAACAGGTGCGCGAAAAAAACAAAAATGGCGACATAAATTGGGCACGTCCGGTTCAGGTGCTAAATTTCAAAATAAAAGCACTAAAACCTTTTTACAATTTAGATGGGCAAGCGCGTTTACCTGATAAGCAAGAAAGCTGATCAAATAAGATTTATTGGATTTATAGTCGACGCAGATTAAACTTCCACAGTGAAGGTTTTTTGGGTACAAAATATAAGATACATGAATATATTAAGAAAGTATGTATCTATCTATTCAAGAAATTGATATTTTAAATACGCCAGAAGACAAAAGGGTGTCAATTTACTTTTTAGGACAAAGTCTAATACATAGATCACATGTAACATTCTCCCTTATTATCAAGGTATATCAAATTGAAAATAGGTAAGGTAACATATGTAATAGTAAAGTAGGCTTTGCACACATCAACTTTTACAGTAAAATTATATTTTATTTTTCCTTAAGGAACATCTTCAGGACATAAACCTGACAATTTTCAACATGACAAAAAAAGGAAAGAAACAGTGTTTCATCTATTTGGTCCTCCACCAGAGTCACTTTAGTATTTTTTATTTACAAAACAATGGTAATACTATCAGGAACATTATGATTTTACCTCAAAATAATAATTACATTATCTACAGCAAAAGTCTTAAATATGTACTGCTATGCCGGAAAAGTATTGCAAGATGTGCTTTGATAATAAAAGTTATCATACAAAACATTCTTCTGTTAGCTACAGCAAGCTGATTTTAAGTACATTTTCATAGAAAAAAAAACAAACATTTAGATCAACTGTCTGACAATTAAAAAACAAAAAAAATTATTTCCCAGTAGAAAGAAGAAAATATTTAAGAACATAAAGGTTATGTTCTAGAACTGCTGTTCAAATTATAATTTCAACACTCACAACAGCTTTACATTCTTCACCAAAAACAAGTTGATCAAACAGAAAGAGTTCATGCCGAGTTTGGTTTCAATATTCTTGAAGGTCTCAGATTCAGTCGCTTCCGGTAATATTTCTGAGGATTGAAAGAAACAAAAATAAACGAGCCGCAGCCACAAAGATGCAGTGGTGGATTAACTTTTGCTGTGTTTGTGTGAACCTTCAGGTTGTCGTAGTGTGTTTGGGTTCTGCAATGCTGGTCCTCCTTGGTGTTGTCATTCAGATAGGAAACGGAGCACAGGTTACAGAAATACCCCCACTTACGGCTAACAAACTCCTTCCCTGAAGAGGAGAATGAACAGGAAAAATGTCTGAATTATAAGTGACTAACTGAACACCACAGTGTTGGGCAGGGGGGCCAGAGCAGGCCTGACTACCTCCAAGCTTTCTCTGATCGGCTCTACCTGGTCGAAACCAGGAACACAAACCTCCAACAGGGCCCTTTATTAGCCCGGTAACTCCAGCTACAATTGGACGAGCTTCCATTGACTTTTTACAGAACCATGTTTAACATGAAACTGACACATCCAGACCGATAAACACTTGATTCTAATAAGTGATCAACTATCTACTGGTCTCTAGTTCTTGCGACTTCAACGTAACATTTCCTTGATAAAATCTTCCTTTAAAAGACAAAAATATTCCTTAATCATTATAAGAGCCTCTGTTTAGCCCAACCTGACTTATACATTGTGTGTGTCTCACCCAGGGGTGTTTTAGGGTTGAATGGAGGCAGATTGAAGTTGGCGGCGACTCGAGATCTTTTTAATTCAGGACCGGAACTTTCCATCTTCCGTTTACTAGGTACTGAAAATAAGAGATTGATTAATGTAATAATAAAA
Organism: Girardinichthys multiradiatus; assembly: GCF_021462225.1. NCBI lineage: Eukaryota > Metazoa > Chordata > Actinopteri > Cyprinodontiformes > Goodeidae > Girardinichthys > Girardinichthys multiradiatus. The sequence goes on along the minus strand of NC_061807.1, from coordinate 14,941,122 downwards.
ACATGCAGCAATGTGTTATTTCTTTAATGCATAATTTATGATTTACATCAGAACCACATAAAAGTTTATCCAATGATAGAAACTTTGTCTTTGCTAGTTGACTTATGAAAACCTTTTACTGAGAGACAAAAGTTGTATTATTTTTTCTAAATTTGCATTAAATTATCTTTATAACAGATGTTTATCCATCCAGTCATAGAAACGTAACTTCCCTCACATCAACTTAAAAATAATGTATTTTAGTTTACTAAACATGAACTGAACACATTCACTGTCAGGAACTTTATGATTATTCCTCAAATAAAAATTCTGATTCTCTTAAGCAAAAATCTTTATGGAATTTACAGAATCTTTAAACATAACTCCAATGTTTAGATTTAAAGTCAAGCAACATATTTCGTTTTTGTATAGCAGAAATTACACTTTCACAGAGCGAAAACACCAACTTAAATTTAGGCATCATTATTATTTTTTATTATAGAACAATGTGGCCAATTTTCTGCAACACAACAGCTGAAGTGTAATCCAACTCAAAGATTTACCTTTAAGAAGGATTACGGCTGCTACTTTTCTCACTTCGTATTTCAGGTAGCTGTGCTGCAGTGCCAACACTAGCTTGCATGTAAACAGGAAGTGAAGCTTTAGTTTAAGCTTCATTCATTTAATTTCTTCCGTCCTCTGTAACAAGGATGGGGCAACTGGCATTTTTTTGCTTGGCTTCTGCACTTTTAAGAAACTGATGTCCAGCTCTTCTACTCCTACTTGTTGAACATTTCTTCCTGTACTAGTGCATTTTGGGGGTTTTAAATATTTAATAAATATATACATTTATCAGTGTTAGAAAAAGTTAATTTCCACAGCATAGCTGCTAGCTTTTATGAAAACAAGAAGTGAAGATTTAGTTCCAGGTGTGTCAATTTAATTTCTGTCCTCTATGAAACTGTTGCAGTAAATGACCTCTTTGATGTTCAGCTCTTTCACTTGTGGAAAGCCTCTTCCAACATTTCCTTACATTTATGAACACTAGAAGGATGATTGTCAACAGCCCAGCAGCTAAAGCACAAACCAACTCAGAAACCCCTCTCTTCACAGGTAATATAGTCTTACATTCATTGAAACTTCAGCTACATGTTTCCTCAAAACAGCGTTTTCTACCTTTAATTTCTTCTTTTCTTGTCTCCTCACTTTCTTTCGGTGTCTGTCCATTAGGACATTCCAACTTCATCCCTCTGGTTGATTTCCTGACTGTAACAGAGGACAAATTGACCGGGTTACCTCATGTTTTACTGTTCTGATGTTAGAGAATAACAGAGGGAGTTCTGTCTGTCTCACCCGGAGCCAGTTCGACCGTCTTCTTGGCTTGACCTCTTGTCCTGGTTGTTGTAGCTTCTTGTTCCTCCTCTTCAGTCTCTCTGAAGCTGACGCCCACCGAGATCTCTTGTGATGATTTCTGCTCACAGGTTATTGGTGGGAAGTCTTTAGGAGATGCTGCTTTTTCTGTTTTCTGAGAATCTTTGGCAGGAGTGTTCCTCCTCCTTGTTGGAGTATAGTCTTCTTGTCTTTCATCTGAAGTAATTTTCCCTCCTCCTCTAGTAGATCTTGTGGTGATGGTTGGTACATTGATGGCTGCTTTGTTTTCAGTTTTTTTATCTAGTTTTGATCCTTTGGTAGATCTTCTAACTGACCTTTCAGTGATAGATTTATTCTGAACAGTGTCCCTGCAGACCTTCTTCTCTGTCCCGCCATCAGTCTCCGTCTCTGTTCTGCTGTCCTTTGTTTGAGTCTCAGACTGTTTATCTGAACGTTCCTGTTTTACATGTGAGTTCTCTTTCTCTTCAGAAACAGATGTACTGGTTCTCTTGTCGGGTTCTTCTGTCAAACCATCTTGAACCTGATGTTTTTCCTCTTTCACAGAAGCTTCATGGTTATCAGTGACTCTCTCCTCTTCTTGAACAACAGCATTTGTCTCCGTTTCACTGCAAGTGTTGGCCCCAAGGTCTCCCTGATCTAGATCATGGATCATCTCAGGTCCAGGTATGCGAGTTTCAAATGCAATGTCCTGTTTCTGATCTTTCTCTGTTTTTTCAACAGTTTCCTCATTGAGAGAATTAAGGAGCAGATCTTTTTCCTCAGTGCTTTGGCCATCTTGATCTTTTTGCCTCTCCTCTTCTTTGCTCTTGGCCACCTCTCTGAGTGTTTTTTCTGTAAATTCTGTCTCTGAACTCTGGTGTTGGTCAGTTAACTCTAACTTCTGTCCATGTGCTGGTGGATCCATTTCTGACGAGGTTCCTGATCTGAACTCAGCAGTTTGTGCAGCTTTTCTCTTTGCAGAGACTTTATAGTCAGAGTTACCCGATGCACCCTCTCTGGGACTTGCTATGTTTTTCTGAGACTGACAGATTTCCAACGACATCCTGGCACCTTCTGAAGATAAAACGGTTTGTTGACCTGTAGATGAAGAATGAGCTAACTGAGTCGTAACAGAATCAGAAGAGGAGGAAAAGATCCTATTGCCTCTGGCAGGAGGAGAGGGTTTGGATGAACACGTATTATGAGGGGAAAATCCCATATTTTGTGAATTGGATGGGGGTGATGAAGAGGGTGAGCTGTTTTCAGAGGAACATGTTGAGGTCCTTTTGGCTGCAGGTAACACTTCTGATGTTGAGCTCTGCCTCTCGCTTCTCTTTCTGGGGCTCTGTTTAGATGAAGATACGTTATGGTTAACAGCAACAGTGAGCAACTAAAAACATCTTTTATGTCATCCATGGGCCATGAGTTTGAACCCAGGTCAAGGCATATTATAACCCTGTTATTACCCGTTCCCTCTGCACCAACACAATTGGGGATTTATCTTGTGTTTTGCTTTCAAACTGTTTTCCTTTGCAGTCAAAACTGCACAGTAATCCTGAACAACTACCCAACACTGGAGGATAATGCCGTCTGCAGAAAGTCGAAAGAAAAGCCAACCATTGCGCTCATTGAAATTTTACAGCCCGAAAAAGCTAAATAATTGCCTGTATTCTGGTCTTAATGATCAGTCCCCTGACTAAACTCAACATCTGGTCTCTCTTATTATTGCACAGTCTTTAAGAATTTAGTTTTAAGATAAAATATTAAGACGAGCCATGTCTTTTTTAGCAAACTTGATCCAACAAATCTGGATCTTCCCAGACAATTTGTTTTGTACTCTTTACAGCAACATTCATGGTGAAAGAGACTGTATTGGCTGCGGCAGATCTCTGTTCGTCTGTGCAATGGTACCGGTTCTGCAAGCAATGCTCACACAACTGTGTGGAGGGAACGTTACTGAAATACTAGACCTCAACTATTATGTTCAAAGCAAAGTGCCAAGTTTAGGAAGGAGGAGAACATAAATTGTCTGCAAAGGATAAACTGGAATCGATATAAGAGCCGAATCATCAAGTCGTATCAAAACAGTAAACATGCTAACATTAGCCTAGACTAGGTGCATGAAAATATTAACAGCAGGACCAAGACAAGACTAACTCTACAGGTCCTTCTCAAAATATTAGCATATTGTGATAAAGTTCATTATTTTCCATAATGTCATGATGAAAATTTAACATTCATATATTTTAGATTTATTGCACACTAACTGAAATATTTCAGGTCTTTTATTGTCTTAATACGGATGATTTTGGCATACAGCTCATGAAAACCCAAAATTCCTATCTCACAAAATTAGCATATCATTAAAAGGGTCTCTAAACGAGCTATGAACCTAATCATCTGAATCAACGAGTTAACTCTAAACACCTGCAAAAGATTCCTGAGGCCTTTAAAACTCCCAGCCTGGTTCATCACTCAAAACCCCAATCATGGGTAAGACTGCCGACCTGACTGCTGTCCAGAAGGCCACTATTGACACCCTCAAGCAAGAGGGTAAGACACAGAAAGAAATTTCTGAACGAATAGGCTGTTCCCAGAGTGCTGTATCAAGGCACCTCAGTGGGAAGTCTGTGGGAAGGAAAAAGTGTGGCAGAAAACGCTGCACAACAAGAAGAGGTGACCGGACCCTGAGGAAGATTGTGGAGAAGGGCCGATTCCAGACCTTGGGGGACCTGCGGAAGCAGTGGACTGAGTCTGGAGTAGAAACATCCAGAGCCACCGTGCACAGGCGTGTGCAGGAAATGGCCTACAGGTGCCGCATTCCCCAGGTCAAGCCACTTTTGAACCAGAAACAGCAGCAGAAGCGCCTGACCTGGGCTACAGAGAAGCAGCACTGGACTGTTGCTCAGTGGTCCAAAGTACTTTTTTCGGATGAAAGCAAATTCTGCATGTCATTCAGAAATCAAGGTGCCAGAGTCTGGAGGAAGACTGGGGAGAAGGAAATGCCAAAATGCCAGAAGTCCAGTGTCAAGTACCCACAGTCAGTGATGGTCTGGGGTGTCGTGTCAGCTGCTGGTGTTGGTCCACTGTGTTTTATCAAGGGCAGGGTCAATGCAGCTAGCTATCAGGAGATTTTGGAGCACTTCATGCTTCCATCTGCTGAAAAGCTTTATGGAGATGAAGATTTCATTTTTCAGCACGACCTGGCACCTGCTCACAGTGCCAAAACCACTGGTAAATGGTTTACTGACCATGGTATCACTGTGCTCAATTGACCTGCCAACTCTCCTGACCTGAACCCCATAGAGAATCTGTGGGATATTGTGAAGAGAACGTTGAGAGACTCAAGACCCAACACTCTGGATGAGCTAAAGGCCGCTATCGAAGCATCCTGGGCCTCCATAAGACCTCAGCAGTGCCACAGGCTGATTGCCTCCATGCCACGCCGCATTGAAGCAGTCATTTCTGCAAAAGGATTCCCGACCAAGTATTGAGTGCATAACTGTACATGATTATTTGAAGGTTGACGTTTTTTGTATTAAAAACACTTTTCTTTTATTGGTCGGATGAAATATGCTAATTTTGTGAGATAGGAATTTTGGGTTTTCATGAGCTGTATGCCAAAATCATCCGTATTAAGACAATAAAAGACCTGAAATATTTCAGTTAGTGTGCAATGAATCTAAAATATATGAATGTTAAATTTTCATCATTACATTATGGAAAATAATTAACTTTATCATAATATGCTAATATTTTGAGAAGGACCTGTATATGCCAAGTTAGATATATCTTTAGCTTGTGAACTAAATTAACTGTGCTGGAGCAGCACCTAGAGTCCTATTAAACCTCAGGTTGAGACAAAATACAAGCGTAGACATTTAAGATTAAGCATTTGATTTTATGAACTTCAGAGAAGTTCATAAAATCAAATGCCTAATCTTAAATAACTCAGATTAGTATCAGTGACTTTGCTACATCGCTAACATTCACCTCTCTTTCTGGTGTTTGTTCATCCTTTGGTCCTCCAGACCTGCTGCTGCTGGATTTACTGGAGATCTGGAAAGCAAATTTAAAAAGAAAATACAGAATTCCATAAATAGTAGCCATAAATCGACAGATATAATGACAATATGTCAAAATCATTTAATTAGGTTATGAATTACTTTTTTATATAAATAACAGTTTCAATTCGTTACAAAATACTCTTTCAAAAAAAAAATTGTCTTGTGTTTTAACAATATTTTAAAAAAATAATTTGTTTTCTTGTGTAATTTTTGTTTTCTGTTTGAAAGAGTTTATGTATGAAACTAAAACTGTCATATATATATTTATATATATATATATTTTTTTATTTTAAATCACCTCTTGGCTTTGTGTGGAGCTTTCTTGTTTGAGTTTGAATTGACAAACTAGAGCTTTAAGTACATTAAAACTGTCCATATCCATTTTAGGAACCTCTACGTTTTCTTCCTCAGACTGAACCAGACTTCCAGTTTGCAGAGCAGAGCAGGTTGTTGAGTCGTCTTCTGTATCTGCCGTTTCCATAACAGAATCTGGGGAGTTAGTCGTTTTCTCGGCTTCACATTTCTCCTGCATCGCTGCATCACTTGATCCTGCTGCAGACATGGATGCTGCGGGCTCAGCAGAAGAAACAGGCTTAGCAGAATCAGGGGTTCTGGTTTCTGTTGCCTTATCATCAAGGGGCTGTTCTGCACTTTTTACTTCAGTGGGGTTGGTGTAGTTATCCGCTGTGCCCAGTTCAACTTTTACTGGGACGTTTTTACAGTCCTGCAGGCGCTGTTTTCTGCTCTTGACACTGAAAGGTAAATCAGAAAAGACGTCAGGAAAATCCGGCTTATTGACAATAAGATGATTTAAAAACAACATAAAGTGGACTTCAAAAGTGAACATTTCCCTGGCATATTGTCCATGTTTATTATGTAAAACAATTAAGACAATAAAGAATCTTTTGTCAGAATTTCATTAATCAATCGGAGAAGAATTATATCAAACAATCTGCCTGCATAGGTTTGTACACTCATACAAATACTTCTATGCAGCTGTTGATCCAGTTTTACCATTTAGTCTTTTTTAGCATCACCTATGCAGTGCCTGATAAACTTTAAATAAAGTTATGTTTTCCTTGTGGGCTTTTTTCCACAGTTTGATGAGATGTTACAAATGATCAAACAATCTCATTGTGCAAAGGTATCAGTCAGTCAGGTGTAAGACGCTACCGTGGCAGAGTTAAAACATCAGTAATTTAGGGAAATTAAATTGTATTTCAGAATTTTATTTTTCAGTATCACTGGGAGTCCAAGCATACATCCAAATAAACAAAATATAATTACTTCATGTGAGAAAAAATTACGTTTTGGGACAACAAGCCAAAGCCCAGAGCTAAATCTGACAGACAATCTGCAGGGGTCACCTTAAGAGGGCTTAACGGGTTTGGAGAGATGGGACAACTATCATAAAGCCAAGGAAGGGGATGCTAATAGACTTCTACCAAAGAAGAATGAATGTTGATTTCAAATCAAAGTATTAGTTTAAAAGGTCTGCACACTTATGCAACCAGATTGCAGCTTTGGTAATTTTATACCTGCATTGTACAGGGTATATCTCACAGCAAGAATGGAAAAAAGTTTAAAATGTTTCATCGCATCGTTTTATTTTGCATCACAAACACCTGCCTTTTTAGCTTAGGGGTGCAAACGTTTGAGAACCACTACAGCAAAACTAAAAAGACCATTAAACATCAACCGAGACTGCAGAGGGAATTTTAAATATGCTCAGGGTCTGGTGACATTATGAGGAGCTATAAGCTGTTAAACACACGGATTAAACCTACAAAACATCCAATCAAGAACCTCGACTTTTAAATCACAGCATATCAAATACGTACAGCTCGATGCGTCCAACTTGCTTCCTGCATAATGACAAAGAAAGGTTCACTTTCAGAAAGATGCTCTTACAGAACTTGTATTTAGTTACTGACTGATATGATTCAAACTCCCAAACTTACCAATCTTCACACTTTTCACATAATTCTGATAGCAGCATGTTCTCTACCACCTTTGTTACTGCGCTGGATGTGGTCATCTCAATATAAATCTGTAAAAAGACAATTGTGTAAAGAGAAAATTAACAATGCGAAAAGAAAGCAATTAAAATGGTGCTGGTGCCCTTTTGGTTCAATTTATGTTTTTGGTATAAAAAACAATTTATCAAAACACGCTTTTCAAGAAAAAAAACATTTAACTATACATGTTATTTGAATTTTCCTTTATTATTTTTGATCATAACAATTATTTATTTCTATTAATGTCCTTCTAGGGATGCTGTATTCATTAGGAAACCCCAATAATGCTAATATTATAAAGCTAACTGGACTTATGAGAGGAACATTTGAAGTGCTATTTTTTTGTCTGAAAAATTAAAACAGACTGAAACCTGTAAAATCTGTGATTTCTTAGGTACAACTACAAATATCTATCCATCCATTCATCGTCCATACCCGCCTGTCCTTGCAGGGTGGGCACCAGGGGGCTAGTCTCACGCATCAGAGGACACTGAGCAAGAGATGCGGTGGTACATCCTGGAGGACAGGTCACCAGTCCATCACAACGACAAATTATAACTAAATATATTACCCATTGATTTATTTCAATTATTTCTGCAGCGTCTGAGCTTTAAAAACTGGGGGATGTAAAACCAGGCAGACAGATGGATGAAAGGATGCACCTTTTAGACAAAGCAATACGCAACAGTCAGGAAATGTAAAAATATATATATATATATTCTCCAGTTTAATTTAAGTCCAACACTAATTCTGCACATGGTTACATTTATCAGTAGGTTTGTAATAGACCAGCTAGGAAAAAATAAGTTCTGGTTCAGACGGAACAAAGACGTGAATGAGGTCGGGATGAGCCATAATACAAAAATGCAATCATCCATACGGCCCCGAGTAAAACGCTGCACAGGTAGAGTCGTACCCTGTTGGCGAGTGGCAGGAAGTTGGTAAAAGTAGCGATGTTCGCCACCTCATTCATGACCATCATGACGATATCCTTATCCGTGGCTAAAACCTCGACGCAGAGCAGCCGGTCCTCCAAACCCACTGGATCTGGAACATGCTGAAAAACATCTTGGTTTTAATTCAACACGAGGTCCACAAGCAGCTGATCTGGAACCATAAACTGAAGAACATAATTCACTTACAGCATTGCTCCATTTCATCAGAGTTTTGTACAAGGACTCCTGTAAAAACAGAACAAATAATCCGAAACATTCATGAAGAACTTAGAGTGAACATCAAAAAGGACAAATACAGGTAATGACTTAAAAGTGGGATTACAACATAATAGTGTTTTTAAAAAAGCGACAAAGAGGATGGCAGAAATGAGCTCATTGTTCTTACTGAAGTAAAAATCACCTTTTCCTCTTGTTCTGCTTTAAACCGAGAAGATTAGCTATAGTAAAGACTTGGAACATGGGATCTAAAACTAGTTTATTTAGATGAGGGATTGTAAAAATTAAAGACAATCTGAGTCAGTGAAAAAAGACAGTATCTGTCCCTTTCTGAGAGTGAATAACATGGATGCACAAACTCTGGGTTGCTCCAGTTTTACAAATGCAAGGCCCACTCAGCCTTTTAGTTAAACAAATGATCTGTGAGGCCTCCAGTCATCATACCTCATCATCTGCAAGGGGGATATTCTCCCACACTAAAAAGGCATAGGTAGTGGAGCCTTTGAAAACAATTGGCCTCGTCACGTGAGCTTGAAAAAACCTGGAGCAAGCGTCCTTGCTGCTGAAACGCACAAAGGCCTAGAGTTGAAAAGATGAGAAGAGAGTCATTTCATCCTGGAGCGACAATTAATCATCAAACCATTTCTCATGAGTAAAAGATTTTACAGACAACAGAAGTCGGTAAGTTTTTACCCTCTTCTGCAACGGTAAAACCATCACGTTGTAGTAGAGTGTGTGAAAATCCTGCACAGGGAAATATTCCCACACCAGCGCTGCCACGTTCTCGTGTGTGTAGGTTTCATTTGACAAACCCGTCAGCATGACTGTAGGACCCTCAGACTTGCATTTCTACAGGAATCAAAGTTAAAACGTCAAACAATTATGCAGAAAAACAAATAATTCAAAAACAGAACCTGCTGCAGATTTAACTTCAGAATTTTTAAATGTTGTTTATAATCAATAAAATCAAATAAAGCAAAATAACTGAAAATTTTTTTATGATGAGTGCTATCATACAATAAAAGAAAATGTTGTGAACGAAAAACCCTTACCCTTATCTTTTCCATTGAGATGTGCTGGAAATAACCTGGGAATAAAAAATAAAACTAAAACCTTTTACTCCTGATATCAACACATTTTTAGAGAATTCGTATTAATTGGAATTGCACCAGTTTAAACGTAGTGATTACTCTGTGAAACACATTTTCTCGCATTGAATGCAAACTAATCTAAAAGCTACATCAACGAGCTGTGAAGGGAAATAAAAAAGGTTAAATTTTAGGTGTATTTTGAAAAAGAGGAACAATCAAAACATTTTTTTTATAAATGTAAAGAAATTTCCTTCAGAGCTTGGGATCAGTAAACAACAGACACACAAACTAAACCTTTAACCTTTGCTTTTTAACGATGTCATTTTTCATTGTTCAACACAAATTTGAGAAGCATGTACAGCTCAGTTTTAAACTTTCAGGCTGAAGATCTATAGAGTTTGTTTCTTCAGTCAGTAAAACGATGAAGCAACAAAGCTGTTCTTAAAACGTCTTGTTTCAGGACTAAGAATCTCCGTTCACAGGGAAGGAGCTGGAGCTGAAGCTGAAGCGTGTCGTGTTTTAAATAACTTCCATCCCCGTCACAGAGAGTGACCAAACAAAGCAACAACAGAAGAATGTATAAGGGGGGCAAATACTTTCTTCACAGCAATGTAGGTGGATGGTAGTAAACTACGTTATGATAAGTAGCAATAAGAACCTGATAATTGATCTTTTTGTTGAGATTACCGAGTTTCTCTAATAGGGACCGACAATGTGTTATAAAAGTTCGAAACTGCTTCACATCTTTCCCTGAAAAACTGTTGATTAGTGATCCGGTCAGTCAAGATGCACAACAGTACCAGGTGTAAAAGGTCTCCCAGTCACTTTGAGTCAACACGTTATAAAAGATAAATTCAATTTCTTCTGAAATTCCTTTACCTGGGATGTTGAACCAAGGAGATGCAGTGGGGAACAAAAAGGGTCTAGTTGTCATAGTAACCCAAAATGGTGCTGTGCAGCCAAATGGAACGACCACTTTTTTCTTTTGCATGCCTGCCCCGGCCACGATAGCCGACCTGTCTGGGAAGCCCCGTGCTGGCAATCTCAGAGCTGATGGAAAAAAAAAGAAGCAAAACACCGTATCTGAAGCTTCTCTGCTTTTAATTTGAATAATGATTTTTGTTTTTGTTTTTTTTTCCAGGATGAACCTTGTTTTGCTAGAGTTGATCATCTTAGTATTGACACTAAGCATTACTGGAGCTGTTAAATGTTTTGAGATTGTTATTTTAATTGATCAATCAGCCAATTGTACGCTAAATCCATGAATCCGTTCATAGGTTGCACATAGGTTCTCCCCTGCAGCTTTTATGCCATAACATCACAACGCCGCCTCCAGAGTTATCATGACTGAACAAGGACGTTTTCTTGGAATCCACAATTTCACTATAAATATTGGTTTCTAACCCTTCGTCCTTATCCTCCTGCCACCTGACTGCTAAGTACTTTGGCAAGTGTCCTCTTTTACAGGGTGACAACTGCATTAGTTTAATGTTTAGAGCTGCAGGAAGGTGAGATCAAAATGTTTTTAAGCTCAAATTTATTCATACCATTGGCAGATTTCAACTTGAAATTATTTCATTCAACCACAAAGTTTGTTTCTGATAGAAAAATAAGACAGGCTTCTTTCAAAAGATGATAAAACTATGTGCAAGGAGCACCTGTGCTTATTCAGAATTTCTGCTTTTATTTTCATCTTAATGTGGAAAATGATTTATGCTCTTTAAATTATAACATATTTTAATGTTTGTTTTGTTATTGTCGCCTATTTGTCTTCTTCACTAATGTGTGGTGCGGCCTTTCGAAAGAGGTCTTGATTTAATTGGGTCTGTTATCTGCTATGATGGTATGACAGAAGAAGTATACCTAATAAAGTGGCCAGTGCATTTTTGTGTTTAACAGCCTCTCCTCTTACTTGGAGCTTGATAAATAATAAACAAAAGCTTTGGAAATAATGTGCCCTGATCATTTTTAAGCTACTTTTGCAGCAGTCATTCAGGAGATGGTCTAATTTGTAGCCAGGAGAACTATTTCTCCAGTTTCTATAACCTTTGGGCAATAAGCACATTGGTTGATAACTTATTTTGTCTCAAGGAGGCTTCTTCAGAGTGTTAGGACTCACGTTTTGATCTTGAATAGGTTACAGGCACACCCAACCTGTAAATGATGTGGGAGCGCGAATGCTTCAGGAAGCTGTGCCAAACTCCGAGCCGATCAGAATCATACGAAGATTTAAATTCAACAAAAACCTGTAACATCCAGTAAAGAAAGTCACATTTTCAGCTGAATGTCTGTAATCGTGAGTGTGTTTGTGTGTGTTTTTACCTTGTTGAGCAGCGGCAGGTAATTTACCATTTTTCCAATCCTTCTCAAATCTTCTCTGAGATCTCTGGCTTCATTTACTGAGATGTTTTGGATGTACACTACTTTTGTTGGATCATAGGTTTTCTGTAGATGCAGTAAGAGAAGATCAAAATATGGTACTGTTTTATATCCATAAATGTTTGTATTTGAAGAGCAAATCATGAAATAAGATGCCTGAAACAGTGTAATGGCGTACATATATTAGCCTCTTCTATAAGAGAGTGTCAAAGCTCTTTTAGTTGCTTCGAGCCATTCAATAATCAATGCACCTGACCATATATATCCAGCCCACCTGCGAGTTATCAAAACTCAAGAGTCATTGTTGAAACAAACCATGTGTGGATTGGAAATGAGCAGGGTCGAAATAGAGCGCTACACAAAGTTTGTTTCAAACATCTTTTTCTCTGTAAGAGTTAAAACACATCAGTGGAATGTGATGCCTTAACTACCGCTGAAGTTCAGAGATCTGTACAGTCACGGTGCACTTCAGGGCATCCTGTCCAATTTGTGTTAGTCACGACTGCACCGCAGTGGTCTTAGCAGAAGTGGGGACGAGACATTGTTTTGCAAGTTACAAGTAAGTCAAGTTTTTCCACTAAATTTTGCAGATGGATGGATGGACAAAACTTTGAGACAAAGTAGGTAAAAGAAGTCTGGAAATACAAACACTGTTACAAGCCCTTTTTAAATCAAACTTATCCATACCTTGAAAATACTGAAATAAAACTTAAAATGTTTCCAGCCAATCCAAGAACTTTACAAAGAAATCTTGGAAGACCATTCCTTGCATAATTCTGAAGTCCAACAAACAGCTACATTCAACACATTGCTTTATTTTCACTCCCTTCTGATTGCGTCTGTAGCAACGTGTCTGAGACATGCATTTGATAAACGATCATAAAAAAAGAAAATGCTTTTTCAATGGTAATACGAAATATCTGAAATTTTATTGTGGTAACTGTGGAGATTATTTCCCTGGAAAGTTGTGAAGAAGCTTAAATTTACTACATGAGATCTGTGTGCATGTGTTTTAATCTATTACTATGGCAATAAGGTCTTTGCTTATTCGGTGAAGTCATCTAAATGCTGGGTGCTCTGAAAGGGACCCAGGAAAGTTAGCGGCTGGAAGTTCCACTAATAAAGTATAGAGAGGTCCCCCTGCCGTCTCTAGAAAACGTTTAACTCTCTATTTTTTCTCAAGTTGACATAATACAGTATTTTTAAGTACTTTTGTGAGCCAGACGTAACACTTGCATATCAAATAAGTTGATGCGGCCACAAGATTAGTTACTCTCAGCTTAACCATAAAAACTGTTTCATCCCTAAAGGGTGCGTGGGAAGACTCTTGAAAAATAGAAAGAAAGAAATGAAAGAAGTGAAAGAATCAGATACTTACGAATTTTTTGAAACTCATCAAGAATTTATAAACCCCAAACTGAAAAAAAGACCACATAAAGTCAGAATCTCATCTGCAAACATTTGTTCACATCAATAGAACACAAAAATATTAGAAACATACCACTAATGTGAAATCTGTATTTCAGACAAACTTACTAAATTTGATGGTTTATGGCTTTGTATGACACCGAAGTGGAGCTTGGACCCTTTGAAGATGACGGTCCTCTTGTCTAACATCAGTTTTTGCACCTCCTTCATATTTGGCAAAACAACAAAAGCCTGAAAAGAAAAACAAAACAAAACAATATTTGTACCTTAATATGTCAAAGTGACGCACAGAAAAAAAATATATATATAATAATAAATCGGATTGTGAGGAAGAAAAGTAAGCATGGCACCTACTATTCGAGACTGAGGAACGATAAAGATTCTGTCATCTTTGCACTGAATCCCAGACCTTTGGAGCAGACTGATGACGTCAGCTTCTGTGTAGCAGCCGTCACAAAACTCTGGTAGGTTGGATATAACCAGAGTCGCAACAAGTGACAGAAACTGGAGACAAACAATACATTTAGAACTACATTAAATTATATTTTGGGAGAATTACGCAAGTCTTCTTCATCACATAGCAGGTTAATTAAAAATGCAACAGCTGTAACTGTGGCTCACTGCGTTCACAATGTTTAAAATGCAAATATTATCACAGCAATTTGAAACAAAATATAAATTAAGTCAATGGTTGACATGTGATTGTAGCCATGAATTACTTGCAGCAGCAACTTTCTTGGTGTCTGAGCCAAATGAATGACAGACTGTATAGCAGGATTTTGACTTCCCTTTCAATCTCCACATGTGAAATATTATTTTGAGCAGAATTTTTAGGGCCTAACAGCATTTTGAGAAAAGTAATGTTTGCTAATTGACTTTAATGGTGTGAAAGACATTGTTCTCAAAATAATCTTTTTTAGCAGCTACTGTAGAACAGTAAAACACGCATAAAACAATGTGATTGTTTTTAGTTTTTTTAAAGTGAGCAATTTAGCTGCTATGTTTTACACAGTCCATCTGAATTGGTTGCATTGTTTATAGGCAACATTTCTCCAGACTTCCTTAACCTCACTGGACAAATCCCCACATCAATCTTCTTAGTGTGAAGACTTTGCTGTCCCTACTTTGGTTGGGGTAGTCGTTCTGTTGCATGTTTGAAGTTCTTTACATTATTTCATCACTTTAACTTACTTTTGTGCTTAGTTTCATTCTTTAATGCTATTTTCTAACGTATGTCTTGGAGACAATGAAATCATGGAGGTGGTTATAACTACTGTTAGCAATGAACCCAAACAACTAAATCAGTGTAAACTGAAAGAAAAAACAGCTTTGACTAAATGTGTGACCATAACATATAATTTAAATTTTTTTCATATAAAAACCTAACATACCGTTAAAAATCAATCTTAAAAAGGAATGTAGAAGGAAACAAGCCTGTCAAAATATACTTACCTTTGATGAAGAGGCACACACAGAGACCCATTCTGTGAACAAGAGTCACAGATTAATAAAGAAGTATAAAAAAAACAGGTAAAGTTCATCAGATATTGCTGGATTCTTACTGAAGTTTGTTGGTTTTTTTAAAGAATTTCCTATCTTTTCTCCAGGAGTTAAACGGGAATCACCAGGTGAACCTGTGGCTGCACCTTTGTGAGATGCAGGAACTTCAGTTGTCACAGATGAAACTTTGTCCTCGTTAGATGCTGATTTTGTTGTTACTTAAAAAAAAAAAGAGACAAGTTAATGGTATATGGATAAAAAAAAGCCAGTCAGAACCTGTGTTACAATAACTACTTAATTTGTCAGTTTATTAACTTAATAATATCTGAGAGAAAACCACAAGGGCAGAAATAAATGCAACTAAACACGACGCTGATGCCGCAAAGGAACCAGGAGCAACTGTTCCACACCTAAATGCTGTCTCTGAAGCACAGGACTTCTGTCAGAGCAAATACTCCGTTTTAAGATCAGGTTCTTTATTAAATACTGACCTTTTCTTCACCACGGGACATATGTTCATCTTTGGGAGTTTTACTACTTTCACTACAATTTCAAATAAGCAAACACTCCAGCACATTGGACTGGTAGGCAACAAACTGTTATAGCTATTGAATTAAATTTCTGAGTGATCAATAGATGAATTATTTAGTTATACTGATCTGTTGTTGGTCTGAAACAGCTTAGTTGATACAACCAACAAAGATTTCATTCTGTAGCCCTGAAACTCATAACGTGAAATCCAGCACGTTTGGCACCAACAGAAAAAGACACCGAAAAAAAAAAACGTTAAATGCAGCCATAAATTCATATTGTGTAAGTGTTAATATATAGATGGATCATAATAAATTACATTATTAACAAGTTTAAATTTTAGTAATTCAACCTAAAAAGTCATTGTATTATATTAATTCAGCAAAGTAATCAGATATCAAGCACTAATTTCTGAATTACAGCGAATCAAAACACAAAATTCAGTTTGTCAGAAAATCTGAACAATGCAAAAAACCAATAAAGCTGCATTGACGGTTTTCAACTTGACTGTCATTGACACCCTCCACGAAGATGTTAAGCTGCAAAACGTCATAAAGCTAGCTGTTCAGAAAGTGTTGTATCTAAACATTAACTAAGCATTAATGGAAGGTTTAGTGGAAGGAAAAGGTCTGGCAGAAAACCATGAACAAAACAAGGATAACAGTAGCTTCAGAGGGTAGTGCAGCAAAGCTTCCAAGTAGAGATGCTGACGTATCCCAGACTTGGGCTACAGCTGTTGACTTTTTACTAAATGAACAAAATGCTTCTTTATTTATATGTTTTCAAGGAGTCAATTCATGAAACTTTACTACTCCTAATGTTTCTTTTTTCTAATTTAGTTTTTGATTATCTTATTACTGAAGGGGCCTGGTTTCTGGGGTGGTTAGGGCTGGGTTTTGTTATTGTGGTAAGTTTTTAAAAATGTACTGAGATACTCAAATAAACAAAAAAACAACTCTGAATTTATTGCACTTCCTGTTTTCTAAATAATAATTTTTTACAACTCTTAAAGAAAAAGATACATGAAGTATTAAAATACATCAAATTCAAACAAACTGTAGTTTGATTGAATCTAATAAACAGAACAGCCAAAACTACCTGAGGTTCCTGCAGTCTGCTGCTGTTTTTCTGAAGCGTTTGTTCTGGTCTTCTGTTCTGCTACAGAATGGTCTGGATCTGGATTCCTGCTTTGATGGACTTCTGATGGGGCTTTCACTGTAGTTTCCTGGGTTTTTAATGTGATCTGTGGTTCCTGAGCTGCATCAGTCAAAGGTTCATGTGGCGCAGGCAACGCTGTTTTGGTTAGTGGCTGATTGTTGCTGGGTTTAACTTCCTCTTTGGCTTCAGCAGAACCTCTAACCTCAATTTGATCTGTTTTTTCTGTTTCCTTCGGCTCTGATCGTTTGGCATCTTTGCCAACCTGTGGCTGAATATTATCTTTAATTGTTTCTGCCTCTTCCTTTTTTTCAGGTACTGCTTTGCTTCCCGTCTCTGTAGTCTTCTCTGCAGATTCATGAACCTTTCCAGAGACAACAACTTGGTTTTCTGAAACGGTTGATTCGGACAGCACATTTTTGTTCTCTGCTTCAGTTTTTTCTGTCCTTTCTACAATCTTAAGTTCTGTTTCAGTCACATTGTCCTTAGTGGTCGGAATGGCTTTTGTTGCCGAAGCTACATCTTCTTTGTCTGCCAACACGATGTTGGACATTTCTGCAGATTCTTGGACACCAGGTTGTGTATTTTTATCAGAAACATCAGCAGGAGGAAGCTGTGGTTCACTCTCTACAGCCGGAGTGTTAGTCCAGATATCACTGTTGTCCAGTTCAAGGTTTATTGCGATCTCTGTGCAGTCAATGAGGCGCAGTTTCAGGCTCTTCACACTGAAATTAAACAAGGATATTTTGAAAACTGGCTGATTCTTAGATAAAAATGTTGGGATAAAAGTGTGTTTTTCTTCTAAAATTTCAATAGTTTTAACAGTTAAGTCACTGCCAACATGGTTAAAGATGAGAAAAACTCACGATTCAACGCATTGAACATGATTCCTGTGAAGGGGAAAATAAAAACCATGGGTTAAGACTAGAAGTGATGCATGAAACTGGTAAAAACACCAAAGTTAAAATAACTTTTTTTTTTTCCTACAATACATACCACTCTTCTGGGTTGGACACAAGTGAAATATTCTCCACCACTCGTGCTACGCTGCTCGAATCTTCCATCTCAATGCATAGCTGATACACAAACACATTCATTTACATGAAAACAGGAAACAAGTTTCATTTATAAAAAAAAAAAACCAAAAAAACAAACAGTCTGAACGCAACAAATTATCAAAGTGAAGTTTGGAAGCGTCAGCAGGTGTTTTGATACCCTGTTGGCGAGCGGCAAAAAGCTGACAAGCGGAGCGATGGACGTCACCGTCTTCAAGACACTAATGATGAGGTACACAGAAACCTCAGAAAGCACCACGAGCAGCAGTCGCTCCTCCAGAGACTCGAGCTCCGGAACGCGCTGGAAAACAATGGACAGCGTTGATTAAAAACAGGATCAGAAGCAAGAAAATGCTGGTGAATGAGGAGCGACTTACAGTGTTGCTCCATTTCATCATATTTCTGTACAGAATCTCCTGCAAAAAAACAAACAATAAAACACTGTAAAAGTTTATAATAAATATTCATTGTTTTATTTTCATATGTTGACAGTTTGCAAATCTGACAAGATTCAGATGCTTCAATGAGTTAGAATAAATCTTTATTCATTTAGTAAATTGGTTCAAAAGGGTTATAAAATATTCAATCTCTTCAAGAGTTTGAATTTCTGTTCATTTAGATTATTATGGCTTACACCAGGTGAAAACACAAACGTAGGTTTTTCAGCAAAATGTTCAGTTCCCAATGCAGATCCGAGTCAATTAAGACTAGGTATCTGCCAATAGAGTCTAAGTCCGATACTTTAAAATCTTGAACTGCTTGAAAACGCAGCAGCTGCAAAGTACAGTACAATGACTCCGTTTCATCACTTTTACATGTTTACTGTGATTACGTCACACTTAAATCACTCACTGATGTTCCAGATGCTGCAATAACCTTTTAGTTGCCGATTCTTTCATCCCGACGGGAGTTTCAGGTTCTGTTTCTAAACGTCGGACTCAGCACATACAGCGTTAGTCGTGAATTAATTCACGTCTATTTTCTGCTGATGAGGTTTTCATGTGGCTCTGAAGTGCTAGGCTAATGATAGCGTGTTTCCTCTCTGTTTTGATTTGACTGATTAGTTATTCGGGTCGTAACATTTTTTCCAGAGGTTCTAGTTAATCGTGTGCAGACAAAACTTACAGAACAAGTTGTACTACTGCTCCATTAACTTAGCACTTTGCTTTGAACATCATAAAATTTAGGGACTAGTGTTTCAGCTGCTCTCTACGCACTTCATGCAGAGCTGGTCACTGTAATTCAGTTTCATGACAATGTTGGTAAATCAAGATGTTTAATTATCCAAAGATCATCTGTTAGTACCTGCTTGACTAGCAGCTACAATTTGTAATTGGAAAGTTTTTCTTTCAGTTTCTTTACATGTTGATTAGTCATAAAATACTTTAAATAAAAAAGAAATCTAAGAAAAATTAAACAACCAATGACAACTCACTTGGCAGACTGGTTTTTGCTCAAATAGGTGCAACAAAAGGCTGTTATGTGTCTCTTATTGTTTGTGTTGAAATTAACTCTTGGTGAGGCTTACGGGGGAAGTGCGTAATATGATCACAGACAGCAGACCAACAACAGGTATGCAGAGTTTCATCAGATTCCCAACACCAAATGAAAAACATCTTGATCCGACAGCCGTAAAACATAATACTTACATGGGGATGATACCTGTGCACAACATTTTGCATTCATTTTAATTTGGAGGGGCAGCATACCTCGCTGAATCCAGAAGGCATATCCTGTAAGACCTGGTGGATGTACAGGATGTAGCCTTTGATGGACGCCGGACATTTGAGGAAATCTTCAACAAAACTGCAGCACGACTGCCAGTCGTTGAAATGCACAAAAGCCTAAAACCGAGTAAAAACAAAGTGAGAACAGATTTATAATAACACAGAGGAATACCAGAGCTGGCATCTGTCTGCAGCATCAGCTCCTCACCCTCCGCTGCAGTGGTAGGACCACAATGTTGTAGAGAAGAGTCTGAAGGTTCTGTTTGGGGAAGTATTTCCACACAAGCTTTGCGATGTCTTCGTGTTTGTAGTTTCCTTCAGGTAAACGTGTCAACATGATGGTGGAGGACTTGGGGCCTATAGAGGCAGGTGTCTGCAGGATGCAGTGGCCAAAAATACAAGTTTATTTCAGCCGAACACGACAGGAACCATTACACAGTTAGCTTTTTATTTCTGTTAGAAACTGAAATTTGTTTCCTTAACATAGCTAAGTGAGGAATAAATAAAAAATATATATACAGATTTCTGGGGGTTTAAAATATAAATTAAAGAGCAAAATAAAAAGTGTAAAAAGTAACCCTTACCCACAAGTCCTTCTTAGTCTTGATTGTACTAAATTCTAAAAAAAAAAAAAAAAAAATAAGTAACGTGTTGTCTTTAATCATCTCTGAAGAAGTGATTTTTATCTTTCGATTCCTCTTACTTGGAATGATGAACCAGGGAGACACGGTTGGGAAGACAAAAGGAGCTGTTGTCAAGGTGACAGAAAACGGTGCCGTGCTGCCCAGTGGAACGCCAAAGTTTGTTGTGGGGACGACTGGTCCGGTGACGATATCTTTGGCGTCTGGCATAGCCTTCGGTGCTAGCCGTGGTGCTGCATGAAGAAAAACAAGCCAAGGCAACAATGTTGTTTAAATCTATCTGAAAATATACAGATAACAGCTGGTTTTAATATTCGGGTCCGGAAAAAAATGCGAGTCTGAACACAGTCAATATTAAAAATGTCCTCAGGACTAAATCTCTCCCGCTCCACTTTCATTATCTTCTGAACACCTTACACCTCCTCATTCAGCCTTCGAACTATTTAGGCTGAAGGAATCTAAGATGTTTGGACTGTTCTACATCTTGATTCTAATTTTTTTTATTTTAGGACATTAAATAGTACTTGCAGTATACTTCAATTTATAGAAATACAAATATTACATTAATAAATACTGTCTTGTGAAACATAAACTATGAATTCCTGAAATTTCAGCCTCACACAGAGATGTGCTGCTGTTTCGGGGCAGTTTCATCCTGTAGACGTTATGTGCAGGGTAGCGTTTCAGGAGGCTGTACCAAACTCCGATCCGATCAGCATCGCGGACGGACTCGAACTCCACAAACACCTGAACAAGAACAAAACAAACAAAAAAGCACACAGCAGAGTCAGACTGGAGGCATATTACTATGACATTAACAGTAAGAGTGTGTGTTTGTTTCCACCTTGTTAAGCAGAGGAAGGTAGTTTTTAACACAGTCGATTTTTCTCAGAGTTTCCCTGAGATCTCTGGCTTCGCTCGGTGAGATGTTCTGGATGTAGATGGTACTGGTTCCGTCATCACTAACTGGCTGCTCGAGGGCAAAAAAAAAAAAACAGACTTCAGATTTTGTGAAGCAGTTCAAGTTTAGGAGAATATCTTCAGTGGATATAAAAAGTAAATCTACAGACCAGTTAAAATGCCAGGTTGTTGAATGGGACCAAGATAAATCAATTTCAAACATTTATAACCTTTAATGTGATATTTATGTTTTACAACTCAACTAATCTCAAATCTAAAAACATAAAAACAGCTGAAACTACCTGGCTGCATAACTCTGATACCGTCTGATTCATATTGATTTAATCCCAGCCTCCGTTTTCCTGGATGTACGCCAGCCATCAGCTAAAGCAAATCTGATTAAACAAAAACTTAATCTATCCCAGAAGGATTTTATTTACATGTCTTTATTTGCACCCTTTAACTAAAGCCAGTTTGCAGAGAGGTTATGAAGGACCAAAATTATCAGTGTGCAAAGGTATCAGTGAGGAGGCAAACACCACATGCCCAGTGAAACATGGAGGTGGCAGCATCATGCTCTGGGGTTATATTTCAAAAAAATGGAATTAGACAGTGGATTTAACAATGAACAGGTCTAAACACCGGTCAGTTTTGACCCACTACCTCCATGTTTTCTGCAAGAAAGATGAAGAGGGACACAGTGAGTCCAAGCATACATGAAAATCTACAAGGAAATAAACTTGATGTAAAACGGATTAGTTATAGCAGTTTGTGTTTTTACAGTGCTATATTTGCATCAAATTGTTTGGAAAATGGTTTTATAACCTTTCCCAGATCGATGCGGCGGTTGTTTCTCATCAAAAGAATGGTACTAATAAAACAAGGAATTTTAGCTCTTTAATTTAACTATAAACATAATTTATACATTAAGTGTTCATAAAACTTGATAAGCTGCTTCTTTCAAAGGGTCGTGTAGGTTTCAGAGCTCTAGAAAAGTTTTATTCATTAAGAATTAGGTCAAAAATGGCTCTTTGGGTTCTAGGTGTTGCATACCCCTGGCCTGGCAAACGTCTAGGACTCAGTCTGACGGGGAATATTCAGGTCAGCTCCAGAGGGGCTGTGGACAAAAAATATTCCTGCAACCTGATAGATTCGGGGAACTTCTGTAAAGCATGAATCACCATTTTGACAAGTCAAAATGATGGTTAACAAACCATTAATTTAAGATAGAGGATACTAGTGTAATGTCAGGCTATTTTATTGTACATTTCCTCTAACAGATTTGTTTGTTTTTCAGATGAATTGTACACCATTTGTATCACATTTCAGGCAGAACAAGTTATGGAAGGATTTATCATGGTCTCAGTTTTAACAGGGGTGTATAAACTCGCCCAGCCTAAAGACAGCTTCTTTTAATGGTAACCAATAATAACTACATCCTCAGCATGAGCTCAAGACCTTTACACAGTGCTGTAGTTTAAGCAATCCATCAGGATGTAACATGAAAGCACAGGATGATAAAGAAAGTTGAAGTTACTTACAAAACCGACCAGTTCCATCAGAGACTTATAAAATTCAAACTGAAACAAGAACAGAATCAAGTCACAATGATTACTGGAAATCAGTGTTTGCTGGGTTCACAATGCTTAGAATCAAAAAATGTTGATTATTTTCAATTTCTGCTTTGTTTAAGTAGCATTTATGAATAAAATCTAAAGCCAAAGAAAGGACAAGCTGGGATTTCAAAAACGATCATGTGTGGAACATATTTCACTTTGTGTCCGAGATCAGCGGCAGCTGTGAAAACCGTAACTCAGCGGTGGCTAAACGTTTTCACAGGGGCCAAACCCGCCAAGTCAAAAGTACTCACGGGTCAAAAAATCAATAAATAAAACAAAATCCCCCAAAAAATACCTGCTCAGCAATCAACTAAGCATGCAATATTTGACTTTAAAGTAGACGAACGTATTTGTAGCAAAGGGATGTGTAAGTCATTGTAGATCCAAAACTTTGGGTTCTGCATGTTTGCCCTTTTAAAAATAAAAGCATTCACTCTGCAAATTCTTTTGGGCTCCATTAAAACAATAGAAAAACGTAGACTTCTCTCAGCAATAAGAACAGGATTTGGATTGAAAAGGCTGGCTGTACTTATCCAAGTTTAATAGATTGAATAAAAGCAGATTTGAGTGCATCAAATTCTGCTTTTATAGTAAAGTCACTGGATAGATGTGGTTACTATGAAATTAAAGAAAATGCAAAACGTTTGTGCTGTACCTAACATTTTCTTAAGATTTAATTTTGCCCTAATTACAAATAAAATGTCTATATCTGCATCAACCACCTGTGCTGGTGGGCCGAACATGTACCACTCTGAGTTGCAATCGAGGGCCACACAGAATCAGTCCAGGCGCCGCACATTAGAAACGCCTGCTCTGATTGGTTAACAGAGGACCAAACTGCTGACCAGAATCAAGCTACAATCCTTTGTTTGGGTTCTGGTCCTGGAGACCTGTGCTCCATGTCTTCCCCCTCTCTACACCCCACTTCCTGTATGTCTGCTTAAAAAAAATAACAAAACTAAAGGCCACTAGTGCTGCAATATAGCACAGAAATTAAAGCAACTTTAGACAATAATTTAGGTTAAATACATTAAACCTACTTACTGGTGCCATAAAAATCTTGCTGCTGACAATCTGGGCACTGAGCTTAGATCCATTTAGAATCAGGGATTCATTCTGGGAAGCTACGAAAGCCCGCCGTGCACATTGAAAATGGTCCATGAGGACGAAAGCCTGAAAAAAAAAAAAAAACCCCCAGAAAATAATTTATTAAGACTAGAAATCAGCATAAAGATCACCCTGTAGCGACGTAAAAACCTTGGCCCACCATGCATGCCTGAGGAATCACATAGATGTTTCTTCCTTTGTGCTGAAATCCAAACTCACGAAGCAGATTGGCAATGTCGCTCACAGCGTAGCAGCCATCGTGATACTCTGGCAGGTTGCTTATTAATAACAACCTTGTGTAGAGTGAAAAGGGCTGAAATAAAAGGGAGAAATAAAGTTAAAAAAAAAAGCAGCTAAATGTACAGAAAAAACAATGTTTAAGTGTCTAGACGAACTCCCTCCATGTCTGCTTTATTAGCAGATATCTGCTCAGTAAATCTCTTAAGAGCACTAATATGATCTGTTGACAGTCTACAGATAACCAGATTTACAACTAAGGAGTAAAAAACAGATTTTAAGAATTTCTAAGCAATTTAGAAATACAGGTAAAAAGACGTTTGTTAAACCTGTGGTAAAGATGTGTAAAAAACCTTGGAATAAATGTATCTTTCATCGGAGTTGTAGGATTTTTCACACTGGAAAATGTATAAAAATCTGACTTTAAATCCAGTACATTTGTTTAGTGGAAGAAAAAAACATCCCATGTTCATAAGTAATTGTTATAAACAAAATAACATGTGTTGCTACGTTTAGCAAACCCTTTAAAGTAGATATGACTGAAGCAGTTTTTATATAGTATTAATTTTTTATTTCATCAGAGTTTCTATGAACTTTATGACTTTCTATAAACTCAATATGACACAGAGGTCCATTTGTTTCAGTCACTACGCTGGATGAGGACCCAGATCTATATTTCAACCACACATATTAAGCAGATAGGTAAAAATGAAACCCTCAAAGCACTCCCGTTAGGAAACCTCAGCAAGGACGCACATTTTAAGTTCACCAAATCTCCATCGCAGGCATTAGATGACAACTGCTTGGGAGTGAAACAAATAAACTTTTCTGCGCAATAATAATAAACATGCTGAGTTTAGAACTTTAAATAGAAAGATCGAGCTTTTCAGCTACAAACACTCTAGGTGAGTTTGACATTACAGAACAGCACCAAAAGGCCACTATATGTATGGTGGTGGATCTATGATGCTGCGGGGATATTTCTCTTCTGAAGGCCCTAGAATCCTTATAGGTGTGGCATCAGGACCTCTTTGAAAGACCAGGAAAATTTTAAATACAACTCAGCTAATTAAAACGGATCATTATTGGGTGTTTTAGCAGCATACTGACTTAAAACATAGAACCAAATCAACCCAGATACGGTTCAACAGACACCTAGACATCCTCCTTCCCTGACCATCTCAGTCCCTTACAGAAACCCAGTGGATTGAGTTGAAGATATGAGCGAATAAGAGGGGGCCTGGGTCAAGAGAAGCTGTTGATACAACTTCACATTCACACGGTGCCAACACCTTATTTGAGCTGTGTGTAAAATTATAAATTCTCTTCATTTTAATGATGCATATCAGAGGAAAAGTGTTGGGACAGATACAGTCTTTTTAATTAAACAGTTTTCAGCTGGAAAAAACCTTACTTTAGTTGACACAATGATGTGTTCACTGAGACAACCTGTAACGCAAAGACAAAGTTAATAAAAACAGAATCCGTGTGAAAAAGAAAGAAGTGTAAAGATTTTATTCCAAACAGATTTCCTACGGATTTTCTCTGGATGCAGCAGCCTTCCCAGCTTCTCTCCGACAGTCAGGGAGGGATCCGCAGCTGCTGAAGAAGAAGCAGAAGCAGCTGCCCGCTGCGCTGAAACGCTGCTGGCAGCTACTGGAGGTGGATCTGTTTGGGTCTTCTCCACAGGATCTTAAAGAGAAACAAGAAGATAATTGAGAAGATCCAAACAGAAAGTGAGTAAGTGAGTAAAACTTTTAAAATTGTTTTGGTTTTATTACGCGTCAGCTGCAACATAACAGAAAAACAAACTAGAAAAAAAACAACTATGAAACTTGGGGAAAAAATAAAATAAGTAGAATGCCGAGAGATGATAATGAATTTACAGTCAACAGTAGAATATTTATCTTTTATGAAACAACAGAGAAAATACCAGTCTAGTAGGAGAGCATCAGTACAGTTTACTTGGACATATTCATGACCTTCTGTCAGTTCCAACATTGTTTCTTGTAATACTACTACTAATGCACAGGGACTGATCTTAATCAATGCAAAATGTCTGCATACTTTTAAAAACATGCAAGTTTCAGACTGATTATTGACATCCTACAATACCTAGATAAAGTGAAATCTCCCCTATATCATCATGCTCTAGGGATGTTTTTATTCAACGGGTACAGGAAACTGGTCTGAGTCGACTGGAGAATGGATGGAGCTAATTACAGTGTTAGAAACTCCAAGAGACTTGAGACAGGTGTGGAAGTTCAGGACGAACCCGAACAAACAGCCAGAGCTACAACAGGTTTAGATTAAAGCATATTCATGTGTTAGAATGGCCTAGTCAAAGTCCTGACCTAGATCCAATAGAGAATCGGTTTTTGAAATGTATGCTCACGGACTCTCTCCATCCAACCTAATTGACTCTCAGGTATTTTGCAAAGATTATGCCTGAAAATATTTTTTTGATGTGCAAAGCTGGGAGGGAGCCAAAGGATTTGCAACTGTAATTGATACAAAAAGGTGATTATTTGACATAATACCTGATAGGGATGTGACAAAATCTAAAAATGTGTTCATGAGCAATTTTGAATTTTTGTAAAGCCACAAATTCCCTTGCTGACAAACATACCTGCTGCAGCGGAGTTATTCTTGCAGGTCTCATGAGTTTGGGTTGCTAAACGTGTTTCTGCGCTGGAAGCCGGAGAAAGGTTAGAAGGGTCTGGCGCTGTTTTCTCAGAAACTGCTGCTGTGTTAGGAAGACCTTCAGGAGCAGTTGCTTCTTCTGGACACTTGACCTCCGACTTAGAAACTTTGGGAGATTCAGCAGTTTGTTCCTCAGGTGCAGCTTTCTTTTGAGGAAAGCTAGGAGGATGTACGGCTTTTTCCACAAACTTCTCCTTAGATTTAGAAGCACTGGGAGGTTCAGCAGAGAAGCTGTGGTCTAGTCTCATCTCAGATGGCTCTTCAGTTCTTATCTCATGTTTAGAAGCTTTAGGAGGGTCAGCGAGACTTTCTGCAGGTTTTGATCGCCATTTAGAAGCGATGGGAGCTTTGTCAGACACTCTGGTGCCTTGTCTCTTCTCTAAAAGGTCTGTAGTTCTTCCGTCAGGTTTACAAACTTCAGCTGGTTCGAGTTTGGAAACACTGGGAGCCTCAGCACCTCTTTCTTCAGGTTTAGAAGCTGTGGACTCAGTTGATAAAGCTGCTTTAGCAGATTCTGACTGAGCAACAATACGAGAAGTCTCAGAGGGAGGAAGCGGTGTTGCTGGAGGTTTAGTTCCACCTCCTGTACTGCTTGCTTCAAGATTTAAAGTGATCTTCTCAGAGTCTTCCAGACGCTTTTTGAGGTCCTTCAAACTGGAATAAAAAAAGGATAAAATATTTTGTTATTTAAAAAGTAAAACCTACTTTTCACATAGAAGGCAAAAGAAAATTGTACAGCTGTAAGTAAAAGTTATACAATGCAAATAATGATCAGCCTTCCAGATTAATTTAAGCTTTTGACACATGCTGATTAAATCATATTGATCCCCTGAACCTAATTCTGGGTGTTAAACAAAGTCAAATATACATTTTTGAATGGTTCATCTGAACAAACCGTTTAAAAGGTCAACACATTTCCTACTGCCATTAATATGCTTGAATGTAAAAGAACTGAGAAAACAGAAAAAGAAAATACTCACGACTCAACGTGTCCAACTTTGCTCCTGTTGAGCAAAAAAAAAAAAAAAAAAAAAAAAGAGTCAGATAAACAATAAATAATAGAGAAGAGTTGGTGCCTTTTAATACATTTACACTCGGCTGTGAGCAAGAAGCAGACATACTGCCGTGCTGCGTTAAGTTCCTGGTAGGGTAAGTGCAAGGATGAAGTCAAATCTAGGAGGAAAAACACACTGGTCCCATTCAATGGGTCCCTGGAACAAGACATTTCTCTGTTTAAGATGTTTCTTAAATTATTCTTGGTCAGCTGTCGACTAAATGATAAACCCTGACCTGCTACCGTAAGCCAATGAGAAAAATCCAACATCCAACCTTTTTAATAAGAAGTGAACGCACCACGTCTAAACACCAACAGGTCGAGACTTCAAGTGTGAACATTGTAACTAATGAAAGAAGCTACATATTTACAACATCAGTAAGATTCTTTAAAATAAAAAATAAAAACTATTTTGTCTCAACATGTCTGCAGCCAATGAAGGCTGCGAGACAGTGAGAGAGAGCAAACGGGTTAGCAGACAGCAGGAAGGCTGAACGTTTTACATCTAGCTTTCACTGTTTTAACCTTCTGAGCTTCTTGTCCATCATTGGACATGCTGGATTTGGGAATGTTTGGCAGCCTTTTGGAAATCTCAGTTTAAGGACCAGCTTTCACAGGGGAATACATACAGGGACTAATCGTTAAGATAGGATGCTATAGCCAGTTTCAAATGTTAACTCCACAAATTATTTTGCCTTTGTTTTGTTAGGAATAACCTTTATTAATATGACTGTTTTTCCCATTTATACCATAGTGATATAAAGTATAAGTTCTAATGTTTCCCTTTTGTTACAATAGGATAAGAAGCTCATAAACACACATTACAAGGATAAATGGCCCAAGAATTGTCATAAATGACCTGAGGCTGGGGCACTGGGGTAGATAGTGGAGCAGCTGTTGTAACTGGTTTGATTAGAAAGCTACAGCACACTTAGATTAAGTATGGACACCCGCTACTACACAACCTAACAGATAGACACCACAATGGTGACACATAGTCTATTGATAATCACTGAGGGAGAGAACATCCATTGCATTGGAGAACCAGATATAAAACTATGGGACCTTCTATCGAGGCTCTTCATCATCCTCTAACAGACGGCGACGGTCCGAGACGGGAGCCTCATTGCTGATCTCTGTAATCATTCCTCTGCCTTAATTTAGATTAAAGGAGCTGAAAGTTAGAAACGGGTTGAGATTCGTTCCTTTAAGAGTCTTTAGATAGAGTGTGTGATTGTTTCATGGGGACCAAGTACCAGAGGAGCTCCGAGGCGTCTGACCGCCAGCAGGTTGCGGTAGCTCGGACAATTTTAAAGCTGTTCTGTTTTATAGCAATGGCTGTCTCACACAATGAGACACAGCTCCAGCTCTTAACATAAATAAATAAATCGGTGCTTTTGCCATCCTTATATCTTCCTTTCCTCTGGTTCATAAACAGAAATCGATTGGTAACACACCATAACATTCTGATTGATGCCTCTGTACCTAAAATGTTCAACAGTTTTGATTATCTCCTGAGAGCTTAAGTCTGTCTGGGAAAGTAATTCATCTAAAGAGGACAATGATAATATTTATATCTAAAACAAATAGAGGGTTTGAGTTTAATCTGTTCTCTGCTGCTCAGTGAAGGTCATGTCAAGCAAACATAACAATTAATATTTAATCCTCCTGTCAGATAAAAGCTAATCTTTGTGCTCTCACAGAAATGAAAGGGAGAGCTTTGTTTTATTACGAGAAGCATGAGCTCGCACCGAAAGTATCTGCAGTGAATATTTTCCGTCAATCGTTCCTACGGGAACTGCCTTTCTAAGCAGAAGTCCAGAAACATTGGATCATATTGACAGCACTTTAAAACGTGTTTGCTTGAGCTGGCGAAACTAACAACAGGGCAGCAAGAGGCCTCAAATAAACGATTTTAAAATAAAGTTTTCCCAACCTTTGAACTTTTTCACATTTAGTTATTTTAACCACAAACTTCAATGTATTTACAGGTCCTTCTCAAAATATTAGCATATTGTGATAAAGTTCATTATTTTCCATAATGTAATGATGAAAATTTAACATTCATATATTTTAGATTCATTGCACACTAACTGAAATATTTCAGGTCTTTTATTGTCTTAATACGGATGATTTTGGCATACAGCTCATGAAAACCCAAAATTCCTATCTCACAAAATTAGCATATTTCATCCAACCAATAAAAGAAAAGTGATTTTAATACAAGAAACATCAACCTTCAAATAATCATGTACAGTTATGCACTCAATACTTGGTCGGGAATC
This sequence comes from Girardinichthys multiradiatus, assembly GCF_021462225.1. Classification (NCBI taxonomy): domain Eukaryota; kingdom Metazoa; phylum Chordata; class Actinopteri; order Cyprinodontiformes; family Goodeidae; genus Girardinichthys; species Girardinichthys multiradiatus. The sequence goes on along the minus strand of NC_061807.1, from coordinate 14,911,103 downwards.
CTTTGGCAGAAATGACTGCTTCAATGCGGCGTGGCATGGAGGCAATCAGCCTGTGGCACTGCTGAGGTCTTATGGAGGCCCAGGATGCTTCGATAGCGGCCTTTAGCTCATCCAGAGTGTTGGGTCTTGAGTCTCTCAACATTCTCTTCACAATATCCCACAGATTCTCTATGGGGTTCAGGTCAGGAGAGTTGGCAGGCCAATTGAGCACAGTGATACCATGGTCAGTAAACCATTTACCAGTGGTTTTGGCACTGTGAGCAGGTGCCAGGTGGTGCTGAAAAATGAAATCTTCATCTCCATAAAGCTTTTCAGCAGATGGAAGCATGAAGTGCTCCAAAATCTCCTGATAGCTAGCTGCATTGACCCTGCCCTTGATAAAACACAGTGGACCAACACCAGCAGCTGACACGGCACCCCAGACCATCACTGACTGTGGGTACTTGACACCAGACTTCTGGCATTTTGGCATTTCCTTCTCCCCAGTCTTCCTCCAGACTCTGGCACCTTGATTTCCGAATGACATGCAGAATTTGCTTTCATCCGAAAAAAGTACTTTGGACCACTGAGCAACAGTCCAGTGCTGCTTCTCTGTAGCCCAGGTCTGGGGAATGCAGCACCTGTAGCCCATTTCCTGCACACGCCTGTGCACGGTGGCTCTGGATGTTTCTACTCCAGACTCAGTCCACTGCTTCCGCAGGTCCCCCAAGGTCTGGAATCGGCCCTTCTCCACAATCTTCCTCAGGGTCCGGTCACCTCTTCTCATTGTGCAGTGTTTTCTGCCACACTTTTTCCTTCCCACAGAGTTCCCACTGAGGTGCCTTGATACAGCACTCTGGGAACAGCCTATTTGTTCAGAAATGTCTTTCTGTGTCTTACCCTCTTGCTTGAGGGTGTCCATAGTGGCCTTCTGGACAGCAGTCAGGTCGGCAGTCTTACCCATGATTGGGGTTTTGAGTGATGAACCAGGCTGGGAGTTTTAAAGGCCTCAGGAATCTTTTGCAGGTGTTTAGAGTTAACTCGTTGATTCAGATGATTAGGTTCATAGCTCGTTTAGAGACCCTTTTAATGATATGCTAATTTTGTGAGATAGGAATTTTGGGTTTTCATGAGCTGTATGCCAAAATCATCCGTATTAAGACAATAAAAGACCTGAAATATTTCAGTTAGTGTGCAATGAATCTAAAATATATGAATGTTAAATTTTCATCATGACATTATGGAAAATAATGAACTTTATCACAATATGCTAATATTTTGAGAAGGACCTGTATATGCAATTTTATGTGATAGACCAACACAAAGTACTGCAAAATTAAGAACTGGAAAGAAGAATATGCATGGTCGTCATATTTTCTTTCGTTTACAAACACCTCTTGTATTCAGCCTCCTTTACTCTGATACTGCTAAAGATGATCCAGTTGTTCTTTGGAGGCATCATACATTTGTCAGAGAATATTAGTGAAAAATGAGTGTCATGGAGGCCTGGGATCTCAGCAAGGGTTGGGGGCTGTAGAGATCCACAGCTCAGCTGGGAGAATCTGACAACTATTAGTTGTTAGAAAGGCAAGAAGCTGGGTTTCTTTGCAGTTTGCCACAAGCCATGTAAGACATGTGGAACAAGGTGCTCTGGTAAGATCTGGTAACATGCAAAAGGGTTATGTTTAGCGAAACACAGAACTGCACATTACCCTCAACACACTAGCCCCCCTGCGAAGCCTGATGGGTGCATCATCATGCTGTCGAGATGTTTCTCTTCAGGAAGTACAGGAAGCTAGTCTGGATTGACAGGAGGATGGATGGAGCTAAAATCATGGCAATCCAGAATAAAAATACTTTAGACTGCAGTGGAGGCTCACATTCCAGCAGCACAGCGACCGGCTGGTAGAGACACACTCCAAAAGACTTGCAGCTCAATGCAGCAAAAAGTGGTTCTGCTAAGCGTCGACTCAGGGGTGACCAGTACAAACGCACGCTACACTTTCAGATTTGTAGGAAAATAAAAGTTCATCTTTTTTCCTGCCATTTTGCACAAATTTCTGTTGTTCTATCATGTAAAATCCCAATAAAATACATTGAAGTGACAAAACGTTCAAGAGATAAGAACATTTCTGCAAGACGTGCAAGAAGAGGTCGACATGTAGAAATGTTACACCTCACGAAAATGTGTTTTAAAAACATTAGCTCTGATCTTTCATTTTATTCATTTCATTTTAAAGGAGGAAAGAGAAAAAGGAGACAATGTTCCCCTTTTGGAAAGAGAGGAAATGCTTAGAAAAATAAATAGTAGTTTGATTTGTTTTGCCAAATGATTAGTAAAACTCACAGCTTTGGTCTCCCTATGCAATGCAGTTTTGTCACCACTTGTTTTACCAATAATAAAAACGGATGGATTTTAGGTCTTGTGAATTCTCATTTAGCTAAAATCCCACTACTCCACCTCAGATAGTTGTGTTAAGTGTTTCCATTTTCTTCACCGATTTATTTTCAGTGGACTCAGAACATACCAGGTTCTGCGTGTTGACAAATCCCCCATTGAGGCAATTTCCTCCAGCACCTTCTTCACACCGCTGGAGGCGAGCATCTCGATGCAAATCTGAGGCAAACGGAGAAAATAATGTTTTATCAAACATCTAAAAAGGGACTTTATACAGCACATTATTCAAAACAATATTGTTTAAGTACAAATTACTTAGATGAAGAAAAAATGCTTTTAAAATAGTCTGCAGATTTAAAACAAACTAAAGTGAACAATTCAAGAAAAAAGGGGTATAAAACATTTGTTGCTAATTCTTGTCACTAACATTTATAAAACCTATGGGTCTTTCAGCAAAACGTTTTGTAAAGTATTTCATCAATTTGTTTGACTTGGACTCCGAGTTATTACATCAAATGGATTAAAAAACTACCGTACCCCACAGCAATAGACATCTTTATTACTAAAAGGCTCACAGAAGCTGCCAAATGTAACAACCATGTAAAGAAATGGCAACAAATTTAAACCAAGTCAGTGGTTTTCGTGCATTTTAGAACATCCCGAGGTCAGCGTGGTTATATATAGAAAGCCTGATGTCAAGAGTGTTGTACAAGAGTTGTTACAGAAAAAGGAAAAATAAAATTCTCAACCATTTTCTCTAATTTCATCTACAAATTTCCACGCTGCAGTTAGCAAAAATAAAAAAGAAGGCCTTCAGATTCTTGAACTCCAAGACGTTAAGATGGAGGTTTCTCACCAAACCAGGCCTTAAAATCCAATATGGCTGTGTGACTGAAATAGATCAATTGCTGCGTTGATAAATGAACTCTTTCCCACATAAATACACGTGTAACTAATTATCATGACCATGTTTTTTAGTGTTTGTATTAATACCACCCAGAAACACAAATTAGCTTATATTGCTAACAATGTTAGCCTGGTCATAGGGTAGCAGAAACGGTAAACTCAGCAGTTTTTCAGACTTGCAACTAGAATATGGTTAAGTTAGTTTTGATGTTACTCTCAGCTCTGATGTAATGCAGCATAATTTCCACCTGCATTTGTTTTCCACTCACTTTCTGGAGGGTTCCCAAAATCTTCCCCTCCGAGTATCTGCTAGTCAGCATTTTAGTTCTTTGGGCTTTTCTTGCTCTAAATCATGCCTGATTTGCTTCATATTTACCCTGTAAATGGCTGATTTCCATAATGGCTAATAAGTGCCACAAAACACAGCCCATGTACCACCAGTGGCAACTGCACCACAGCTTGAGAATCATGGATGTAAGAAATACATTTAGGATGTACAGATGGAGCTGAGAAACCAGAATGTGACTGGTGCAGGTGTTGGACTCACTCACCCTGTTAGCAAGTGGCAGGAAGTTGACAAAGCTAGCGATGGAAGCCACCTCCTTCATTACGTTCTTGATGAGGTCCACATTTACCTCAGAGATCTCCACACACAGCAGTCGCTGCTTTAGGAAATCAAGCTCTGGGACATGCTGAAAAACAACCAGGAGTTTGTTAGACTAACCCACATTATTTAATGGACTGCGGATTTAACAAAAAGACCAAATTACTTACAGCATTGCTCCACTTCATCATAGCTCTGTACATGATTTCCTATGAAAACACAATGACAGAGAAATAATCCAACCAAAACTAAATTTATCCAAAAATGCCTGGAATCTTTAGTCCAGCATCGATTCCAAATCAGACAATCGAATTTCACCGTCCAGAATAAACAAAAAATATGTTCAGTTTTTTAATGTAAATAGAATAATGATTAAAGCATACACAGTACTCTCAGATATTTTCCTCCCAGTTTCCATACCTCGCTGGGTCCAGGACGAATGTCCTGTAAGATGAAGTGGACGGTAAGAGTGCAGCTGCTGATGGACACTGGTTTTTTGACATGATCCAGGACAAAAGTGCAGCATGCCTCCCGGTCACAGAAAAACACAAAGGCCTAACGGTGAGGAGAGCAAAGGGAAAACATCAGATGAAGAGGACTTGGACATCACACTTAGTATTCTGTGTGGTTATCTCCAGTGTTCTAGTTGTGTTGTTCAAAGCCAAACGTCAGAGTTTCTCTTTTATGTGCACAGACTGTGTTTTTGTTTTCTAATTTAATTAATTATAATGATCCGAGTCAAATTCAGATGAACGTGGCATTTATTGATTTAATACTTTTCCATAAGTGATTTCTAAACCTTTTGCTCGACTATTATTCTAGTGATAGTTTGCATGTTTGAATTATTTTTAAAGCGCTAGTTTTGTGGTTTAGCGACCTTAAAGGATTTTCTGGGGCGTCGTGTGAAAAATGTTTCCTTGTTAAGTTTTGTCGAGGACCGTCTCTCGAGGGTTGTTGTGAGGAAGCTTCACGTCATTTTCAGGATTAGGTCCTCGGCTGATTGGTTTGACATCTCTGACTTGGCTGGAAATTCATGAATGAAGAGAAATATTTCTGTTTGAACTATTATACATCCAGTTATTATTCCAGATATTTACCTGCTTATAATAATTAAAAGATGTAAACATTTGGAAAAAGTTATGTACATGAACACACATACATTAACACAAGCAGTCCTATGCAATAAATTAAAATGTGTTCTGATGAGGCTTGTTTGTCAGAGAAAAGCCTGGGTCAACGCCCTCCTGTAAAACAGTCCGACTGGTATCTCATAGTGATAAAAACCACTAAAACCACCAAGAAATCCTCACATTACTGGCTTCACACGAACAGGCTGAGATTACCCAGACTTTGACTATCACACTAAAAGTATGTGTTTGGAGCGGTCCTGTTCTGATCCCGACTCACTTAGTAAACAACTAGGGTCATTAACTGAAAACCACATGTTCCTCTGACAGAGCAATTATTTTATGGCATCAATACAACGATCCCTTTTATGCAGTGTTATTAAGAGTGATTCATCATTAGAAATGAACAACGGTGTCTTAATGTCAACGCTTACTACAGGAATGATTTTAGCAGGAGAAAATGTCAAGGTAATCTAATCAGTTTATTATGATAGCAGGATTTAACTCAGCATTCACTTTTTTTTTAAGGCTTTTTAAAACTGATTAGCATTGGGAACTCTAAACATGTAACTTAGTTATTCTTATGTGTAACATTAATTTCACAAATTATTATTGCTAGATTAAAAACGATCCTGCATCTAAAGTACTGTGCTTGAAACTCTGCAGGGTTTTGTATGCATGAATGATTTCAGTCATAAAACCATTTCATGTCGGATAAGATTTTTGCTTTTATCAGTGATGCACCTTCCAGCTGTTGTAGAACAATTCGCATCCAGAGACTGAATCAGCTTTATTATAATCTTGCAAGAGAGAAGGATTTTAAAGCATTGGAGATGTGCTCAGTAGTGCTGCCAAATCATTCTGATCAGACAAAGTAAAAGTTATCCTATAAGCTACAACAGTTTTCAAGGTGACTCTCATGAGACCTGTTGTCCTAGACATAATCTTAACAGTGTGGCGTACATATTATCTCACACAGGTGCAAGCAGAAGGCTGAGAAACCATTACTTTAAGACTAAATAAGAGAAGAATGGAACAACCCTGAGGTGCAAATCAAGCGGGGCACTAAAAATTTATATAACAGCCTTCAGTTGCTTCTTAGCATGCATCATCTACTCTCCTCTCATCGTTATATTTGTCCTAACTGGATAGGTCTGAAAGGTGGGTAACTGGGGTACATGAGTGCAGGTGTTCGGACCACAGCCATGGATACAACATGAAAGATGCGGTATAAACTTTTCTGGAACTTTCAAAATAGATTGCATTTAACCTACTTCCAACATTTGGAAAAGGGGGGGCAGCAGCAGACTTCCCATGATGCCACTGGCTCTGTAAAAGCACCCCCTTTCCAATGGTCCTTTCTCTACCACCTGGACTCTGTGAGAGGCTGGCCGGGGAGACAGCGGTGCTTATGTCTCTTTGCTGGCAAACAAACAAACTTTTCAACTGGATCTGAGTGTCATAAGATCACGCGATCATATACACAAGTACGAATGAATCACAGTTTGTGTACCCGGTATTCATTCATAAAAAGGGGAAATTAAGGTATTAGTGTTTTTCCTTGACTTTCTCTCCGAGTCCTGCAGAAGCAAACTGTGTTCCAGAGAATTCCCTGTAGAGACGAGCCGAAGCCGAGTGGAGCGGTTTTCCCAGTCTGAGAGAAAGACAACAGGAGCCGCATCACCGTGGTAACGAGCAGTTTGGTCAGCCGACAGAGCGGCCCTCCAGTCACTGCTCCGGAGGTTAGCTGAAGCTAACCCTTTGTTCACAGAGCTTTCTTCAAACGTCGTCGTTGCCCGGACAACTCCTCCTAAACACGTTTCAAACGAGGTTAGGGTTTGGGCAGCGAGGGTTAGGGTGAAATGATCTGAACGTTTCATTTTCTTAACTGTGGTTTTGTTTGTGAAACTCGGCTATCTTAGTGCTAGCAGGCTATCTGCAGCACACATGCTCAGTTTTGTGTTCTTTGTGTGTTTTTAAAGTTAAGATAAACTTTATTGAAAGGGTGATTTTAAACAGAAGATTGATCATAACGCGCCGTCCGCGCTTATGCATTTTAACCCTTTTATTGATGGTATTTTTAAAGGTGTGTGTTTGATTCTGGTGCTAAAGAATATTTACCCAGAAAAGTTGTTAGCTTTCAATCTAGTAAATAATATTTCCCTAAAAATTATTTAACTAAACTTGATGACTAAGTAAACACCATTAAGCCCCATTTCTCCAGAAAGATTTGGTTCTTTTCCAAAATATTTCCTTAAATGTTTTACCATTTCCTAAATAATATTTCTTTGAATATTATTTCAATAAATAAAGGCAGCCAATTAGACCCCGTTGAGAATTAGTCATCCAGAAGGTTGGTTTTATTCAGCAGATCATTATTTAAAACATTTTATTAAATAATATTTTATCTGATCTTGCATTGTGAAGGGTTGTCTAAATGTTTGCTGATTATTTCCTAAGTTGGTTCCAAGACTAACTTAACTTCATTTCCAGATTCTTCAAGATAATCCTTGGTTCTCAAACATAAACATTGCATGGTAATGTTGCATCACTCTTTTGGTCATGATTTTCAATCATCTTTAATCAACTTGTTTATATTGTACATAGCCCATTAGTCTTCATTATTCTTTAATTCTGCTAGGTAGTTTAGTTGGATTGTTTTAGCATAGTAAAGAGTTTGTTGATTGAAATATGTTTGACTTTGAGTTGACTTATTTTTGTTAATAAATTCTTGTATTTTAAGAAATTGTGTGAATTCATTCCATATATGTGCAGAGTTTATGCTGTTCAATAATGCCAGAGCTCTCGTCTCACACCTTTCTATTTTGTCCTGATACCATCGCCTTAATGGGGCTGGTATTCACAGGACAACCCTTAACAGACCGAAATATTATTTGATCAAATATTAAGATATTAATATTAAATAATATTCTCAGATTCATAATCACAACACAGGAATCAATCTTCACCATCAGTTCCTTACCCTCCTCTGCAGTGGTAGGACCAATATGTTGTAGTAGAGAGTGTGAAGGTTCTGTTTGGGAAAATAACGCCACACCAACTTGGCGATGTCTTTGTGCTTGTAGTTTCCTTCTGGTAAACCCGTCAACATTACGGTACAGTACGCAGAGCCTGGATGGGGAGTTGTCTATTGGGGGGGCAAAGTTAATAAGTAAAATACCATTTAAATGAGGATGTAGAAGGCTCTCCAAAAAAAAAAAACTACATTTCAAAGACAGATGTGTAGTAGCCATCTTCTATCTAAAGCACTCCACACCAAATTAATGCACTAATAGCTGCTAATGCGGACACAAAGAAGGTTAAAGAAACACCAGCTCGTCATTGTATGGCAGCAGGTTAAACTCATATGTGATTATTGGGTTTGTCAAATATTCTCGGTTTCAAGATGTTTTTGTGCTGTACCATAAACATACCTGTGAGTAAAAGAAAACTACACGTCCAAAGAGAATAAATCTTTCGAGCTTCCTGTCATTTGTTCACTTATTTTTCTGTTTTAGATGAATACTTTCCAAATAGCAATCTAAAAAACAAAAATGAGGCTATGGACCGCTCACCGAAAGGTCCTTCTTCCCACGGATTGTCAGAAAATCTAGGAGCAACAAAATGAAAAGAATCAACTGAAGAAAATTATATAGACCCTAGAATGACAATTGTGTTTCTCTTACCTGGGATGTTAAACCAAGGAGAGGCAGTTGAGAAAACGTATGGAATTGTTGTCATGGTCACCCACAATGGCGCATTGGTGCCTTGGGGGATGCCATATTTTGCATTTGGTATTTCTGCCCCAGCAATGATCTCGTCACGGTCCGGCAGAGCGTTCAGTGGCAGTTGTGGAGCTACACAATCAAAAACAAGGTTTGACTATACCCGAAGAGAAAGTTTAAACAAACATTCCCATAGTGCATTATTCCTGAGCTAAAACACTTTGATTAAGATGTAGTCTGTGCGTAAGAGGAATACCACAAGGTTTACTACACAGAACTTTCTTTCTTTTCCAGTTAGTCAAAATGGTTGGGAAAAGGCCTGTCTCTCTGAGGAAAATGCAAGAATTTTTTTTGAACATCAATCTGATGACTCGGATGGAGAAAATGTAATGCCATTTGTTTCAGGATTTCACTACTGGCTGCAACATTCAATTAATCCCTTTCACTAATACTGATTCAGTTTTACCCTATAGAAAGCCATTAAAGCTTTTAAAGGTGCAATTCAAGGTTCCAAACTTCTTTCATAAATCAGTATTTCCTTACGCTGTGATTTCTTGTTGCTTCTCGGAAGTCTCAGCCTTTTAACCGTGTGAGTAAAGCCCACCTTCATGAGGCTGTACCAAATTCCGAGGCGATCAGCATCATAAGGAGAGCTGAATTCAATGAAAACCTAAAAGCACAAGGAAATGTAAACACACAAGAAATCTTCTGAGCGTTGATCAGAAACATGAACTGTTAGTTTAAACCTTGTTGAGCAGAGGCAGGAAGTTTCTGACAGATCCAATTTTCCTCAAAGCCTCTCTGACATCGATGGTGTCGCTTGGGGAGATGTTCTGGATGTAGATCAAATTTGTCGCCTCAACTTTCTGCTTGAACAACAGACGATAAAAAAAACACCAGTTCATCTTTTACATCTTATTTTAGCTGCATTTTCCTAATATTTGTCCCATCAAACTGAGAAATTAAAATGTTTGAGTTTTAGGGTATTTACAGTTGGACGCAGAATACCCTCCTTTTCTCTGATCTGACATTCAACTCAGATACTAGTAGTAGATATACTTTAGTAGATCAGAGTTGACTAAATAACAGAAAGGTATATGAGTCATGTCACTGCAAAAGAAGCCCAGATAATCAGCCCTCCACCACGCTGCTTGACAGCATGAGATAACTGTTGATAACTGTGCTTCTAGGGTTTTTCTCTAACCATGATGCCAGGCATTATAACCTCTCTACTTTGGAGTTATAAATACAAAACACATGTTTTATTTAGTGCAGAACAGGTTTTCCCTTGGCAACCCTTTCCTGCTTGTTTGGTTTTTAGTCAAAATGTATCTTTCTATATGTTAACATGCTGCATGGAGCTATGAGTTTTTTTTAAACACAGGAGAAGATTGGCATCCTTAAATATTTGCCTTTTTTACGGTTTTCAAAAACATGTAAAAGAAAAATAGCTGAATATTCCTTTTTCAGCTGGAGAACACCGTGGGGACTACCTCATTTACAGATCTGTATTCCAGCAACTGTCATTTATCTAAAGACCAAAGCAAAAAAGGACAGAAAGATCCAATTCTTATTTTACTTACAAAGGATGTTAGCTCCATGATCGATTTATAAAAGCCAAGCTGAAAGGAAAACAACAGGGTGAGCAGAACTAAAGTCAAAACACACAAAGAGTTTTCAAATAATAAAGAACATATTTGATCAATATAGTTAAAATGTTTTTTTTTTAAAATGGATTATTGCTTTGAAATAAAAAGGAAATGGCACAGTACTAAATATATAAGTTTATCCATTTCAGTTTACATTTTATTAACTAGTGGCAAAATGAAAATTGTTTATACACTTCTTGATAATCCACCAAACAATATTTGTTGTGAAAACAGCCATAAAACTATTTACTTCTGCAAGTTTCCACTGGTTTTTTTTAAGATTTATCTTTAGTGGTGAGTCTTTCACGTCATAAGGCCTCCTTGCCATCACCCTAATCTTGAGCTCCCTCCACAGATTCTCTATCTGGCAGATTCTGACTAAGCCACTATGAAAGATTGCTTAGGATCAGAAGAAATTGTGATTATAAAACTGAAAACTAACTTTAAAATAACCCACAAATACTTACTGGTGTCATTAAAAAGTCTTTTTTCACTATGTGCAATCCAAGTTTATGTTGTTTGAGGAAGAGGTGGTTGTGTACCGACGCAATAATAAGGTCCATCACTGACCGCTCATTGGGCAGAAGTACAAAAGCCTAAAAGGAGAAAAGTCAGAAAGCACACATTTAGTCTCATTTTGACTAACAAAACATTTGGCGGGTATTTCTATAAATAATTGCACCAATAATTGCCAGAGCCAGGTTGGTGATTGGCTGGTTAAATACTAGAAAAAAATGTTTTTTTTTTCCCTGTTTATTAAAAGCTTAAAAACTAAATACATATAGAACCATCCACAAACCATGTGTTCTTAGACATTTGTTTAGAGTTTATTAAAAATCAGTAAACATAAAAAAGAAACATTCTGTGATGCTTATAAACAAGGTTAAACTTTATTTTTGGTTGGATCTCTTAAATAAAATTTAACCAAAAATAAAGGATATTTCATTCTATCAAGAAGCCTGCAGAATACCTTTTCTTTTATGATCGAAGTTTGTTACATTTAATTGTTTAATGAAAGCAAAGTTTAAACAATTAGGTTGGTGTGTGGATGGACAAAAGGCCAGGAGGGTTGGATGGATAGATGCATATTAAATAAACGGTAAAACAGGCTTTCTCAGGTCCTGCATGTGTTCAGTGTTTCCCTTCTGTCTCGCATCTGCCTTAAATACATGAGAAATTTACAGGCATCTGCAGTACTTAAAAGGCATGATGTGCAGGTAAAGCAATCATATGAATCATGTCTCCTGGTGCAGAGACGCATCTAAAACATGTAGGACTAGGAGCCATGAGGACCATGGATAAGAAATACTGAGATGAATAAATGTAAATTGTCATTAAGCATCTAGAAAAGACCATACCATTAGGCCTTAAAATTCACACAGCATATTGCTAAAAAAAAAGCAAGTATATAAACCCAAAAACAGTCATTCATGTACCAAAAAATCATGTCAAAAAGGCAGCAAAGTGGTGTGGTCAACGTGTTTGACAAAATGAAACATTACTGCAGTAGATGGATAAATAACAAACATTTTAAGGCTAAACTAGGTAAAGGATGAGGATGAGGTTGGATGGACGCAGGGTTAGATGGACAGATTGACTGCAGGATGCATACTTATCCAGATCTAAAAAATACCTAAAAATGTTTTCAGACTTTTCCAGACCGTGTAGAAACCTTGGATTCAATAATAAGAAAAGACACTCCAACTGTTTCTGAGAAACCAGCCCAATACATAAATACAGCCAGGAGCTTACCATGCATCCCTGAGGAATGATGTAGATGTTGTCATGCGCATATTGAAACCCATATGTACAAAGCAGATTGGCAACTTCCTCCTCAGTGTAGCTGCAGCTGTTATACACCGGCAGGTTAGTTATTAACAGCAGCGTTGAGTCAACTGTAAAAGGCTGAGAGGAAATAAAAGAAACAGGAACTTATTAACAGCATTTGTTACCACCTTAGAAATAAGACAAATGATTAATATCTAAGAGGTAGGAGTTATGATAAAAACTGAATTATTATTTTAAATATGTGACTCGATTAAAAAAAATAAATAAAAAAATGGAGAAGATAGAAGAATAAAACTCACCCCGGTCCTCAGGACACTTTCTGCCACAACATATTCTGTGCAGGGAGTCAAGAGTAAGGAGAGAAAAGTGAAAACCAGTCCCAGTAATTACAACAAAAAATATGTCTGGCAATCACCTTTGCTGTTCAAGTTTAGTTGACTCAGGTATTCAGGCACAATCTTCTCCCCAACAGTCAGGGAGGTATCAAAAGCCAGACATGTGGGAACAGCTGGCTGCTTTTTAATCTGTGCTGCGCTGGTTTTAATGGTCGGACTGGTTTTAGCTGCTGTTGGAGAGACAGCTGGAACACTTGTCAGAGGCTTTAAAACCGGACCCATCTGAGTCTTTGAAGTGATGACAGGATCTTCACGGGTCGAAAAATATCAAACAAAAATGTCAAACTTTAGATAATGAATTTGTTGGGAAAAGGCAAAAAGAGATTATTTTTGTCCAAATGTCTTTACTACACCTTTTAGATTTGTTTCCATCTCCTCTCTGACAGTTGGCGCCGTCTCAATGGGTGCTCCAGCAGTCACTGGGTTTGTCTGGAAAGGCTTCACGTTGGCCTTCGGATTCTGATAAGTGGAGTCTGGATTTGACACAGTTTTCATTTGGACCTGCGTCACAGCTTTGACGGAGGTCTTTGGACATTCGGTGGGGATCTGTTGCTTCGGAGGAGGATCGGTTGAAGGTTTACCGGCTGCGGTCGCAGCTGTACTGACTGGCGGTTGAGCATCTTCAAATTTGAGTGGTGAAAACTTTTCGGCAACTTGTTTTTGCTCTTTTTTCACAAAAGAATCTCGTTTTGTTGGCTCCGCCGCTCCAGTTTTTCCCAGCGCCAATAATTCAGCATTGGTCACATCTTTCATCTCATTGCTAGCTTTGTTAACATGGGTCTGCTCGGCTATTTTAGTTGCTGTTTCGCTTATTGTCTCAAGGACTTGAACAGGGTTTTCAGCTGCTACTACAAATTCTCGAACGCTTGTTTTCAAAATTTCAGCCTTGAGAGTTTGTGTGCCTGATGCTGCAGAGTCAGATGAAGTATTTAAAGGCTTTGCTGCAACTTCTTCCATTTTCTTGCTGCTGGGTGGAAGATTTTCACTTGACTCGACTAGCAGAACCTTTTGTTCTGATAGTTTTATCACTTTACCCACAGAGGTTTCAACATTTCCTTTCAGGATGGGGGTTGTTGCAGTTCCTACCTTTGGAATGTCTTCCTTGCCTTGATTTTTTTCCGCAACGGTTACATTTGATACTTTTTCACTCTTGGCTGTTTTTTTCAGTACATTCCCAGAATCTTCAGCAGCCACTTGAGACTTTTTATTTGATTTTTGTCCAGGGTTACCAGGAGTAATTGTCTTTTCTGGCTTTAGAGCTTCTATACTCTCTGATTTTTCAGGCTGCTTTGCAACCAAATTGTCTGCTTTTACAGTTAGAAATGCCTGCTTCTTGGAGACGTTCATTCCTTTGGAAACCAAGACTTTTGCTTTTTTCACAAGTTTGACTACTGTGTTCTTTTTGGATTTTTTTTGTAAAGACAAAAGCGTTTTCATAGGCAGGAGAACCATGTTTCTACCAGAAACAGACTGGCGGGAAACAGCAGGCTTTCTGTAAAAGAAAAGAGAAAGACAAATGGTCACCATCTCTTATCTATCCCTTAGGATTGCAGCTTTAGGGTTAAAGTTCACTGTAGGTCATCTAGTTTTAAAACCCCGTCACCAGAGACAGTCTATACAGAATTAGAAGGAACCAAAGTTGACGTTTAATATAAAAGTTAAGAAGATTAATTAAACAAGTTAACCACAAGCTAAAATATCGCAACGTTCTTCGCAGTACTAAAAATACTTGTTTGTTTTTACTACTCCGGATGTAAAATCATGACTCGTTTGTGTCCAACTAAAAACCTGTTTAGTTCCAAGTTGAAATCTTCAGAACATTTTACAGGATTTCAATTACTACACCCCAGCTGAAGTAAAAAAGGGTGGTAAATTATTTGAACTGCTGTATCGCTGTGAGTGTGGAAGTGGAGTCTGTGTGAATCAGGACTTACTCTGGAGGAGGCTGTTTCTGATCCTCTGCAGACGCAGAATGAGGTGCCTCAGAAACACTGTCCTATAAATTGATTCATTGTGAGTTGATCAGATTACTGATGACATGAGCTAAAAAATAGCAAATTGATATTTCTGAGAAACAACTGGAGAAACATACCTGTTTAGCTACAAAGGTGAGGGGTACTCCTTTTATTTCTAGGTTTTGTATGCTCTTAAGTTTGGCGGCATCTTCCTTGTTTTCAAAACACACGGTCGCCTACATGTATGAAAACAATCCACATTAAGGACTGATTTACCAACATTTACGCAGGCAGCAGCATCGCAGACACAATTTTGCTTTCCCCATTTTCCCCAATGTTTAATTTCTTTAGCATGTTTTCTTTGTTTCAGCGCTGAATGGCAGTTTCTCTTATTCTGTAATGCAACTTGTTTCTGTTCTGATCCAGAGCAAAAAGCACAAACCGAAATTTGTATATGACAGACTGAACTGAAGGCCTGCTGGCCAGATTTAACCCCTGCTACATATTTATATGGCCTGCTGGTTTACATTTACATGAATCCTAGCTGGTCTGTGTTCACCAAGGTTTAACAAGGTACTGGCAACTTCTTTTAGCTGACAGTGATCAAGTGGCTTTAACTTGAAGCAAGTTTGGACCTAATATATTTGAGTTTGAAAGCCCTGATACAAGATATTTTAACAAGAAAAAGTATTAAGAAAAAACAATATGAAAAAATTTAAAAGAAACAACAGCTGTTGGCTATTTACCGCTATTTAAGACCTTTGCAGTTGTGGTTGTTTTCGTGCATTAAATTAAGTCATTTTTTACAGGACGTGCCGGAATAACCTAGCGACAATTCGTAACTGCCTTAGAAATGTTTCATACTTGCTTTTACAAGTGACTAAACAATCATTTAAAGTAATTTTCTATCTTCTACTCAGTCTATTGTGATTATATCTCTTCAGTGAAACAGATCCACAAGCTAGAGGTCACTCAGACTTATTCTGATTTTAATCAAGGGTCACAGTGTCTCATATTTTATAGTCAATGGGTTTAAATTGGGATAAGAAACAATATTTTGCAGTTTGGAATAACTAAACATATGAATAAAACTGTTTGAGTTTATGTTTTATCATTAATCAATTCTACCCTTCAGGTTTTGGTAGAAATGCCATTTATCTAATTCTCTTGTTGAAGCAAGGATACTATGGAAAGTTCAAACATTTGAACAAAGCATAGCAAAAAATATTCACATAGCATTAATAGACAGATTTAGGGTTTATTCTCTTTTTACACATACCTCTTGTTTAGACTTAAACAGTAAGAGAGATTTGGTTTTTCCAAAGGACTCCATGGCTGCAATCACATCACCGTGAGAAAGAGTGTCAAAATTCCCCTTGATTCTTAACATGGTTGGAGGTGATGGTTTACTTAGATGAGCAAGCTGAGACTGGGGAGAAAGGTAAGAAATTAGAAAATGATGTAAATTTGGTTGGCTGTTAAAAACAAAAGAGCTGCAGCTGCTTCTATAAACAATGAGTGACAAAATATAGGAGATGGATCTTAATATTGTTCACAGCAGGTATTACAATCTGATATTTTTGGATTTTTTTCTCTCTCTCATGAGCAAAACATTTTGATTAGACATGCAATAAAAAGCTGATTGTTGACTACAATAAAATCATTTTTGTCTGGATTGGCAGTGACACCAGACTGGCAGGTCTGAAAAAAAAAAAAAAAAAAATCCATATGGTGATACATATGCTCTTCCAGATCATGTCAACAACATTCTTCACAGTGGTTACTGAGCGAAGAAGACTTAAAATTTGCTATTTTGAGTCTAATAAAAGGTGTTTATAATTAAGCAAGAGAAAGAACAGAGGAGAAAGAAGCCATCTAAAAAGGAAAGTATTATTTCTACTATAAATTGAGACATGTCTGCAGTTCATTAAGGCAGTGAGATAGCGACAGTGTAAGACTTAAAGCATGTCACAGGCAGGGTGAACAAAGTCCATCCTTTTGAGCTTACGTCTATCTGGATGGAACATTCTGGGTTCGAAAACATTGTCAGTCTTTTGGAATTCCCAGAAGTAAAGTAAGAGTCTACATTCCCCAATGACTACATGTTAAAAATCAATGACCACTTACACCAGTAAGACTAGAAAAAATGAAGCGACGAGCCCAAAGGCCCAGCATCAGCCGTCTACGCTGGAACAGTTCAGCTATGGACCCCGAGACCCTGGGGCACATCACCCCCAAGCAGAGGCCCGACAGAGCCTGGGGGCCACAGACCCCGGCAAGCAGCCACCAGGAATGAGCCGGCACACACCAAAGCACCCAGTGCCGGTCACCGAAAACCACCAATACACCAACGGGCTGAGACACCAGCAGGGAGGAAATAGGCCCCACATTTGATGGGGGCCTAAGCTAATCCAGGAGAGGGAACAGCCCAAAACCCAACCTGACACAAAAACACATAAAAACACTCACACACCAATGTAAAGACACGCAACAATGGACATAATACACTCAATCACTCTCCCCATACATACACTATATTCCCAGGTACACACTCAACCCCTCCTCAACCCCACATGCTGCAACTCCTCCACGCCACCCTCCAGACTGCGCCCCCCCAACACGACAGCCAGGGGGAGCAGCACAACATTTCGTATACCTTTTAAAACAGAAATCAGAATTGGCTAGAATCTTCATCAGTGGATCAAAGCTTAGTTTGATGCAAAACTCTGATTGAATAATCTGAAATTATGATGCTGCGTTTGACCAACAAGTATGGATGATATGAAACTCAAACACCAACCTTGGGTATAGTTGTAGAACTTGCCTCACTCGTTGGAAGGTCCAACTTCAATGTTGCTGGTTTGGAGGAAGAGGACAAGGAACCAGAGGATGGGCTATTGCCCCCTGAAGATGTGGAAGGCTTCATCTTGGCCAGTGAGGTAAATGATGATTGTAGCGATGAAGATGTCTGCCTTTTGGCTTGTTCAGCCAGTACAGCATTTACTAAAGGCTCAAACACATTATAGGTGTTTGGCTGCTCTGGCACATAAAAAGCTTGAATAATGAAGACCAAAAACAAGGTATAAGTTTTGACAAATCTTAAAAGATTTTTCTGAGTGATCACTTAAAATATTTTCTAAGCTGGGTGTTCTTTAAGCACCATTTTACACAAAAAAAACTTTTGTTTTTGTAAATACTTCAAATTTTAAGGTTATTGAGAATATTCCTGTTAGGGTTAATTAATGATTATATATGTTTTAACTTTAATAGAAGTGAAGCTTGCTGTTCAGAGTGATTATATCTTATATGTACAAGAGCTGCAAGATAGAGACAGGATGTTCTAGAACATTCTGTCGGTGCAGCTGTTTCTAATCTTATGAGTGTGCATCCCTCCCTTTAGTGGTTGGAACATTTTGTAACCAGGGCGTTTTCTCTTATCAATAAAATGCAGAGAGAGCAGGGGCTGTCTTCAGAGTGTGGTTTGGAGGATTGTAACTGAGCAGCCTCTGAGACACTCTCACCTGCAGGTTAAAATGAACTAACTTCTCTGTGTCTTTCTTTGTGCAGAATTGTGAAAGTGTTTGGTATTTAAACCTAACAATTCCTTAATTATAAATGAATGCATGCCTGAGGTAATTAAAATGAAACCTTTTCAGTCCAAACACAGAATTAAAAAATAATGGAAACTAACCATTCAAGTGTCACTGAAGAACATCACTAAAGTTTTTCAAAATAAAAGGTATAAAACACAATTAAAAAGGTAACTCAATTACCTTACAGCCAACTGCATGTACAATACCCATTTCCTACCATAATGACTAATACAAAACACTTGACAGTGATAACCAAGGAGACTGAGGCCTAGCCCACACAAAGACAAAAATGGTATAGTTTTAAAAAACGATTTTCCTAAACAGAACACCAGGTTTACATAAGATATTGGCTTCTTAAGGTTGTGTCACATTTGTGGAGTAAAACATTTGTATCACTTCTTCTTAATGACAACAAATTAAGTTCTAAAGAGTATTGGTGTATTAAAACTTTAGTATTGAAATAAAGTTTTTAATACACTCTTGAAAGAATAAGAGATATCAGTAGCATATTGCCACTTGACGTCGGTATAAACCACAGTGACTAGGTCTTGCAATCACAAAATCTGCCTTTTTGAAGAAAAAGGAAAAAGGTTTCTTGGATCCTACTTTTCTTTAGACCAGAGACTAGTCTACTGTATTTGAGTCTGACTAAAGAGGACATGCCTTCCTGGGTCACGGACTTAAAATCAGTCTGATGGATGAGAGTTATTAAATATTTTAAAAACAAACCTGAATTCAGAAGTTGCTCTTTTAGCATTTGTTCACTGCGTGATATCTTTTGTTGAGAAGATGATTCTTCTAGGGACAGCTGTCGTTTACGGCTTCCACTTATTGAAGACACCTCCTCACACTTCTTTAATATGGATTGCTTCCCATCATTTCTTCTTGGTGGCGACTGCATCTCATTATTCCTCGGTGGTGAAAGTCGTTTGTCATCAAATATTGGGGATGACTGTTGCTCACCAGTCCTCACTGGTCCCTGTCGTTGGTTACCAGCTCTTCTTGGTGGGAACTGTCGCTCACTGCTCTTTCTTGGCAAGCATCGTCGCTCACAGCTCCGTCCTCGTGAACTTTGTCTCTCTTCACTTCTTGGAGACAACTTTTGATTGGGGCTCCTTCTTGAGCGCTGTTTTTCATCACTCCTCTGTAACACTTGTTTTCTGCTCGTACTTGGGGGTGGTCTTTGCTCACAGCCCTTCCTTGGTGACCACGATTTCGGAAACCTTCCTTTTCGTAGAAACGGTCTCTCACAAGGACTCGAACTTCTCTGATAATGGGAGAAAATATGGCGGTTGTACCGTGGAGAGAAAGATCTAGACCGAGACCTGATGAAAACATAAAGCGTTAATTATTTATTGAATAATTAAAAAATAATTATGGCAGGTTTTCATGATCTTTAAGTCTTGCAAAGACACTCCTGAAACTTAAGACTTAAGATGCAAATTAACATAAAAGTCTTTTTTTTGATGACTTTGTATCTTCGGTCTTAATTATTAATTCACACAAACCTGCGACTGTACCTGGGGCTGTGCAGTGACCGTGTCCTCTTGCTCCGTTTTCCCCTTTGACTTTCAGAGCTGCGGCAGTGGCGAGGGCTATAAGAGCGATTACAACTCCTGGAATTGCCCCTTCTATGCCTAGAACTGGGGCGTTGGTGAGGGCTTCCAGAGCTAGAACCACTGCTGGAATTGCCCCTTCTATGCCTAGAACTGGGGCGTTGGTGAGGGCTTCCAGAGCTAGAACCACTGCTGGAATTGCCCCTTCTATGCCTAGAACTGGGGCGTTGGTGAGGGCTTCCAGAGCTAGAACCACTGCTGGAATTGCCCCTTCTATGCCTAGAACTGGGGCGTCGGTGAGGGCTTCCAGAGCTAGAACCACTGCTGGAATTGCTCCGTCTATGCCTAGAACTTCGGCGTCGGCGAGGGCTTCTAGAGCGAGAACTACTACTACCAGAAGTGGCCTTTCTATGCCTAGATCTGCGCTGTCGGCGCAGGCTTCGAGAGCAAGAACTACTGCTGGAAGCGCCCTTTCTATTTCCAGAGGTGTGATGTTGGCTAGGGCTGTGAGACTGAGAACGGGAAAGACTCCCATCACTGCTTTTTTGATGATCCTGGAAAGTCTGGTCAGAAGTCAAGGGTGGAATCTTCAAGCCTTTAATGGCATCACTATTAAGAAAAAGAGTAGAAAAAGCTGCCATAAGTTAGAAGTGGACTCTGATGGATTATCAGTTAATGTCGTTTCTTAAAATACAAAATTATACCTTTGCAGTGGTGTTACTTTGCCATCCCACTCTGGGTATCTGTGAAAAATTTGAGAACACTATTAAACAAAAGACAAAAACAAAAAAAAGCCATTATGCTACAACAACATTGAGATTTCCCAATAAAGAGGGAAGAAGCACAGTACATTCAACCACTTTATTATTAGGTAGCAGTTCAATTGCTTCATAAAACAAAAAGTAAATCAGCTGATCACAGGGCAGCAACCTAATCTAATTAAGCATCCAGATGGGTGAAGGCAAAATTGCTTAAGCAAACCAAGAACCGGAATTGGGAGAAAAGGAGATTTAAACTAGTTTGAATGTGACATAGTTGTTGGTGCCAGACAGTCTGAGTATTTCAGAAACTGCTGACCTACTAGGTTTTTTATGCAGCATCAACTCTCTGGTTTAAAAGGAATGGCTAGAAAACGAGAAAATGTCAAGTGAGTGCCAGTTGCGTGGAAAAAATGTCTTGTTGATATGCGAGGGAAATGGGTGGAATGGTTTGAGATTATTCAAATCCAACAGTTCTCAAATAACCACTTATGACCTAAGTATACAGAAAAGAAAGGATTTAAATACAGTGAACCCCACCCGCATGTAAGAAAGCTTATGTGTCCTTTGTGTAATGGAAACGCATGCAAGTGGAGTGGAGCTGTGCCAAGTAGAGCCAGCGGAAAAGGGACATCACACAAAACGTTGAAGCAGATGGGATAATGCTGCAATAGACCACACCTGGTTCTACTCCTGTCAGCCAACAACAAGAAAACTGAGGCAGTTCACATAGTTTCACCAAAATTGGACAATACAGATTAGAGAAAAAAAACAACATTGCTTTGCGTAAATACGTCCGCATATCTTAGTATTGTTGCCGACCATGTCCAAGATATTGTATATCTTTAGAGGAAGTGGAGGCAATAATGCTGAGAAAGTCATACAATATACCAAGCATGAGTCGTTAGTTTTCCAGCAATCAGACGGCCTGTGCACATGCAAACTGCAATTTAATTTTCATGTATTCCTTCATACTTAATTGTAGGGAAATTGAGTATCTTTGGCTGCATGGTCTTGATTTTGTCCAAACATTTTTCTGAATGCATCTGTCTTTTTTAGCACAGTGACATAGTCATTAGTCAGGCCTTGTTAGTTTTGTAAATAGTTTCTCTGTTTTTACTTTAACTTCCAATGTCACAGTTTAAGTACAAAAAGTCATTGGAAGATATCTCAGTAAGCTTTTCTGTCCTCAAGATAAGTTGAAAAATGCAGTTAAATGATTTTTCACTTTCTAAAAACCATTTGTTCTCCGTTTATGATCACACTGTACCCATCTTGGCTAATGGCTAATTCCCACAGGATAATGCACCACGTCACAAAGGTCAAATAGTTTCCATGAAGATGACCATGACTTCACTGTGATCCAGTGGTCTCCACAGTCACCAGATCTTAATCCAATAGGGCACCTTTGAAATATGGTGGAGTGAAATATCCATTCTGGATGTGCAGCTAAGATCTGGACTGAGTGTGATGCTGTCTTGTCAATATGGATAAAATGCTGAGGAATGTTTAAAACTTTGTTAAATCTATGCCACTATTTTAAGAGCAAAAGGCTGTCAAACCTGGCATTATGAGGTGTACCTAATAAAGTAGTCGGTGGGTAGGTGGGGCAACATAAAACAGCATTCTTAGATTTTAATAATGGAAATGTTTCATTGGTTTCCCAACATGGTGGTTGAAGTAACATGGCTTAGAATGCACAATAAAGTGGTTAATTTTCATATTAGGACCAAACAACTAATCGGTAAAAGTTACCTAGCATTATATTACCCTTTTCTTTCTAAGACTTTCCTCGCATTTCGTTTAATATAACTGTACCTTTTACAAAGATCATCTAAAACATTCATCCTCAACCTTAAAATAAACCAAAATAAATTAGACTGACTGTTCTCGAAGAAGTTTGCAGCTCCCAAGGTGCAGGCTGGTTTTCTGGTGGTCAATCCAATCCTAACGGTCACAATAACAAAGAAACATGTAAAACAGTCTCATTATTATCACAACTGTTTTAAGTTAACATTGTCATTTATTAGAGTTGACTGATAGCAAGAGACTTGGATGTTTAGATGTTCTGTGATATTTGGTACTGTGTTTATTGGAGCCGACAGGCTGAATAAAACAGTAAAGCTTATTAAGAAATGCAGCAAATTCAGGATTCACAACAAGAGAAGCAAACAGCAGAGATAAAATATCTCCCTGAGCTCTTGAGTTTGACACCTAGATTGTCCATCTTGAATGGCCCCAAAACTTGAAATTCAGGTTTGGTGAGGACAAAAGATCATTCCAGACCATAAATACACAGACAAAAAGAGTTTGACACGATTACAAAAAAAAACAACAAAAAAAAGCACATGAAAGTGCAATAAAATAACAAGCGACTGGGAAATTCCAGCAGTTTTTATTCTGAGTTGTAATTATTATTACTACATACAGGAGTGACCCACATGGAGCGAGACCATGGAGTGAGCATCAAGGTTTGGCCTAGAGACCCCCCAATCTTGCCAGGAAGCTACTAAACTAATCAAAAAATGTCTTGCAAGTCTACAAAATTAGAGCACTTGAGTGCAATCCAATAATTTATACAAGAGAGTAATTACTTTGTTAATAACTGGCTTGCTTCTCTTATGTCTAAACTATTTCTGCTTTGGACTACTACCATTTAAATTTAAAATCCATATTTGTTAGCTTAAACTCTGCCTTGTTTTTCCTAACTAAACCTAGATAAGTTCTGCCGATGAGCTAAGCTAAATTCTGATCCTCTCTTCCAAATTAACTCACAAGAGGCTCCGGGTACTTTGTTACGAGTATTGATGTTACATTTGGACATATTAAAATTATTATTATGCTAATAAGGAAGATCTTTATGGTATGATATACTTCAACTGCTATTCTCTTCCTAAAGGGAAATCTAATATCTAGGTCCATACAGTGCCTTGAAAACATACAAGTCCTTCTCAAAAAATTAGCATATTGTGATAAAGTTCATTATTTTCCATAATGTCATGATGAAAATTTAACATTCATATATTTTAGATTCATTGCACACTAACTGAAATATTTCAGGTCTTTTATTGTCTTAATACGGATGATTTTGGCATACAGCTCATGAAAACCCAAAATTCCTATCTCACAAAATTAGCATATTTCATCCGACCAATAAAAGAAAAGTGTTTTTAATACAAAAAACGTGAACCTTCAAATAATCATGTACAGTTATGCACTCAATACTTGGTCGGGAATCCTTTTGCAGAAATGACTGCTTCAATGCGGCGTGGCATGGAGGCAATCAGCCTGTGGCACTGCTGAGGTCTTATGGAGGCCCAGGATGCTTCGATAGCGGCCTTTAGCTCATCCAGAGTGTTGGGTCTTGAGTCTCTCAATGTTCTCTTCACAATATCCCACAGATTCTCTATGGGGTTCAGGTCAGGAGAGTTGGCAGGCCAATTGAGCACAGTGATACCATGGTCAGTAAACTATTTACCAGTGGTTTTGGCACTGTGAGCAGGTGCCAGGTCGTGCTGAAAAATGAAATCTTCATCTCCATAAAGCTTTTCAGCAGATGGAAGCATGAAGTGCTCCAAAATCTCCTGATAGCTAGCTGCATTGACCCTCCCCTTGATAAAACACAGTGGACCAACACCAGCAGCTGACACGGCACCCCAGACCATCACTGACTGTGGGTACTTGACACTGGACTTCTGGCATTTCCTTCTCCCCAGTCTTCCTCCAGACTCTGGCACCTTGATTTCTGAATGACATGCAGAATTTGCTTTCATCCGAAAAAAGTACTTTGGACCACTGAGCAACAGTCCAGTGCTGCTTCTCTGTAGCCCAGGTCTGTGGAATGCGGCACCTGTAGCCCATTTCCTGCACACGCCTGTGCACGGTGGCTCTGGATGTTTCTACTCCAGACTCAGTCCACTGCTTCCGCAGGTCCCCCAAGGTCTGGAATCGGCCCTTCTCCACAATCTTCCTCAGGGTCCGGTCACCTCTTCTCGTTGTGCAGCGTTTTCTGCCACACTTTTTCCTTCCCACAGACTTCCCACTGAGGTGCCTTGATACAGCACTCTGGGAACAGCATATTCGTTCAGAAATGTCTTTCTGTGTCTTACCCTCTTGCTTGAGGGTGTCAATAGTGGCCTTCTGGACAGCAGTCAGGTCAGCAGTCTTACCCATGATTGGGGTTTTGAGTGATGAACCAGGCTGGGAGTTTTAAAGGCCTCAGGAATCTTTTGCAGGTGTTTAGAGTTAACTCGTTGATTCAGATGATTAGGTTCATAGCTCGTTTAGAGACCCTTTTAATGATATGCTAATTTTGTGAGATAGGAATTTTGGGTTTTCATGAGCTGTATGCCACAATCATCCGTATTAAGACAATAAAAGACCTGAAATATTTCAGTTAGTGTGCAATGAATCTAAAATATATGAATGTTAAATTTTCATCATGACATTATGGAAAATAATGAACTTTATCACAATATGCTAATATTTTGAGAAGGACCTGTATTAACACCCAAAAAAAAAACCTTAAACATTGTCATGTTAATGCCATCTATTTAATTGTAGTAATTGCTCTTAGTCAATACTAATATAATTATGCTTTGCTCTGAACCATAACATTGTAGCTCTGGCTGTATGAGGCTTATCTTGCTGAAAGATGATCCCTTTCTTCAGGCTCAAATCTTTTACAATCTCTAACAAGTTATCTGGATTTCTCTGGAGATATCTTTGAACACCCCCCATTAACTCTGATTAGCTTCCCTATGCTTGTTGGAAACAAAAAGCATGATACTGTTGCCACCATGTTTCATGGTCAGGATGGTGTGTTCTGGGTGCTGTGCAGTGCCTTGAAGCCTTAATAGGTGACATTTTGATGTCACGTGACCACAGCACCCATTCCCCACATAATAGTTGTGTCCTATGCATGGCATGGAGCAACTTTGTGTAGTGCACATCCAAAGGCTGTCATGTCAAAAATATTTTCACACATGAATCTAAGCAGCTGCTCCAGTTACCATAGGCCACTTAGCTGCTCCTCTGATTAATGCTCTTCTTGCCTGTCAGTTTAGATTAGATAAATTTCAGATGATACACTGAATAGTGCTTGGTGACATGTTTGAAGGTTGGGATAATGTCCCATAACCTGACTCTGCTTTAAACGTCTCCACAGGCCTGACCTCCTGACCTCTGGTGTGTTTCCTTGTCTTTCCACATCCCACTTGTGTCTAAATTCTTATTCTACAGTAGAATTCCTTGCTTGCAAGTCCATAAGAGAAGCTAAATAGGTAAAGAGAAGGTCCCCTAAAGGCGTGCCTTTGATGATGGCATCAGTCACAAGCCTGCTGACTGCCAATCGTAAAATTTATGAGTTTTCTTTGTTTTAGTAACCCACTGCTTTTCAGGTATTACTGAAAATTATGTTCTCCTTCAATATGGGTCCATTAACAAATAGTTGCATGATTTTTAAAAAAATGTTTAGGAAACATTACAGTAAATGCACATTTTTACATAGATAAACTTCTATATAAGATATGTATACAACATAGAAAGAGTAACAAAATTGGAACATCCACTTCCATCTTCTTTAGTTTGTAAAGTTCTGTCCTTTGTTTTATTGGTTCCATTTTCAACATTTCTTGCAATAATAACTTGTAAGATCATTTAACCAACTGGTCTGGGTCACAGGGATTAAAACCATCACCTTATTCTTTTTCATTAGATCCAATCATGTGCCTCATATCTTTATATTTGAGAAAAGGTTCCAGATTAGACTTTAGGGACTGATCAGTCAGTGGTCATTTCATGAAAATGCAATGATTTACTCAGAAAGGTTCAGTCACATTGATGAGGACTTAATTGTGATATGCAAATTCTGCCTCAAAACAAACCACTAACGCTGCAGAATAATGTATTTTACCTACTGCTATGCTACATTACACTTCTCATCTCTTAACTTACAGACACTGCCGTACCAAGTCCTGAGGTCAGAGCTTCTCTGAGAGGGTGGGTACTAATGTGTAAAGAGCTTAAACATCTTCTGGAATAAGCAGCTCTGTCAAAATCATCCCTTTCATGATAAATTGACTCATTTACCTCATAACCGAGATCCAAAGTGTGATTTTATCTTATTGTTTTCTACTGAGGGAGTAGTTCTGTTTTCATTGCTAAATCCTTGACTCGCACAGAAAAGCATTTAGCACCTAGACCAAGCAGGGCTAGAGGAAAGGAACCCATTTTTGTTGTGTGGTGCTCAAGCTGGTATACAGATTGACATAACAGGTTAACCATCTTGTTTCCACTGTTTTAACGGAGACATAATATAAAGCTGTTCCCAACTGCCAGCGAAATCGAACAGCCATTTCTAACTCAATTTATCGCTGGTGGTGGTTATAAATAACATTTGAAACAAAGCGACTTCTGATTGCGGTGTTGCTGGCAAAACACCCATCAAAGATCAGACCCAGCTCAGGACCTCAAAGATTGTTCATATTAGAATTATCTAAACTCTCTCTAGATTTTTGAATGAGATGGAACAGTTTTTGTGTTTCTACAAATAAAAACTATCAAAATTATTGTCTAAAGCCGTTTTCAAACATCGGTAGGGCATTCTTTCCCCTGACTAGGATAGTTGTAAGTCATGGTTACGACTTCATGAGAAGCTCTCATTCTGGCCTCAGTGTTGAGACGCAATGCTAATAAATGTTGGAATAATTGTACATAGATTTATCTTACATTTTCTCTTTATTACCTTTGCTATTTGACCTTTATAACCTTTCATGCTGTAAGCAAACATGTGATGAGTTGTTTTGCAGGCAAGGAGGAAAGGTGGAATCGAGATGATGCAGTCACAGTTGGGGACTCCTCACAAGGATAACAGCTAATCGTGCTGAGCAAGGGTCGCACATATCTTAAGATTATGGAGACAATGCAAGTGTGTTTGTACAAGATAATGGTGTGCATGACCTATATCACGTTGCTGCTGTTTGTTTTTCCCCCACCCTTTAGAGCAGCAACGTTCATGTAACCTGGGACCACCCTAAAGATAATAAAAGAGGATTTGGCGAGATGTGTTTCAGAGCGGTAGATTTGTAACTGAAGCACATCTCTGTCCGTTCTCCTCGCAGCGAGTAAGAAACTAATTCTCTTGTTTTTTTCTTCTTTTTGTGATGTTATAGGTATTTTAGGTTGTTTGAACCTGACAACAATACAGGTGCATCAGGTCAGATTCAGGATATGATATGTGAAAAGGTTTTGACAGACATTGCTGTTGAATGTTATTTATCGGTAAGAAGTCGTCTGCCCCTTTGGCCTACACAAACACTTTCCTCACGAATCACCGTTTCATTTGATTTTGGTTAAAGATACTTCTCTTGCACGGGCAAGCCCTCTAAGGCCAAGGTAGCCATTGTACCATAGCCAAGTACCTTTTTCCCAGAGGAACATCTTGATACATTGGACATAGTAGATCTGTCCTACTAAGAGTCTAGACCTACCTTTTTAAATTACATCTCCT
The DNA here is from genome assembly GCF_021462225.1 of Girardinichthys multiradiatus. Lineage (NCBI taxonomy): Eukaryota > Metazoa > Chordata > Actinopteri > Cyprinodontiformes > Goodeidae > Girardinichthys > Girardinichthys multiradiatus. The sequence goes on along the minus strand of NC_061807.1, from coordinate 14,883,160 downwards.
ATATTGGTGAAAGTATTCACACCTGATAACATGTGTCTCTCTTGGGGCTGTTTCTGAGTACTCAACGTACATTTGCAGCCTATCCCCATGTTGATCTCAGATTTGGCCCAAATTGAATTTTAGAAAGTGAAAATCAGACTGTAAACTTTTAAACCCTGTGACCAAAACACAGTCTTCCATTTAAACAGGAAAATAAAAAGAATCAACCACTGATAAATACCCCCCCAAAAATTAATTTCTTATATTCACCTTAGAGAGAGAACAGTGCAATTGTTGACTCACCTTCATTTGAGAACATTTTGTCTTACATAAAGAACAGGTATATGAAAACCTTCTTGGTTTGGTCGCAGCATAATCATGCATCTTGGCTAGTGATGGCAGACCCCTTAAGGTTGCAGGTTTTACTGGAGACTGTTGTTTAAATCCTTGCACCTCAGTGGTCTTGACTAGATCCAAGCTTGGGACAGATGGAGAAACGACAATGATGGCAGAATGTGGAATGGGATGTGAAACATCTGTGACAGTAGGGCTGAAAGAGGGAGGAGGAACTGGTTTCAAAGCAGTGGGCTGTGCAGGTTGCACAGCTTGTGTAATCTGCAATAGTGGCTGCTTCTGGACCAGTTTCTGTGGTGGCATCAATGAGATTTTTGGATCTAGATTTTGAGTTTTAGCTTGAGCTTTTGCACAACTCGCATCAGTACTTTCTGTGTGCACAAGGACAGGTCTGTCCAAATTTACACCCTTGCTTAGATCATTTGGTGACTGTGTTTTTGATGTAAAGTGGGAAACCGTTGCTTTTGCAGGGGCAAATCCAAAAAGGCCAAACTTTGGTGTAATATCCAGGTTTTTATTTTGAGAGAAAGCAGGGGTGATTGATGGAAAAGTCTGGTTTGATTGAGTCTGCACCTGTTGGGCTAGAGCTGCAGCATTCCTTGCCGAGCTCAAGCTGGTATCAGACTTCACCTGGTCATCTGAAGAAAACACATCACATGTTTTTAATCCTAAATGTTGTTCAGATGCTTCTTTAGTCATCAGCAAAGTGTTTCTACTAGTCTGAGCTTTACTGAGAATGTTCTCAAAAGTATTATCCACAACTATTGGAGTACATATTCCAGGATGTCCATATTGAGCCATTCCAACTGGGTGACAACTGGTTGATGGCATTTCATCGTGGAATAGTCTTGGCAGTCCAAAACTAACCACTCTGTCCTTTCCACTTGCAGTTGGTTGAGATGTAGAGTCTGACGCAGCTGCAGCTAAAGCTCTGTCGGCATTCTTCTTTCGAATCTTTTGTAAAGTGTAGGGTAGCTTCTCAGCTGTAGTTTCTTCATCGGGGTAATTTATGAGTTCATACAAGTCCTCTTTTTGAAGTCCATAATTCAATAAAATCTTTTCAGCCAGTTGTGGTGTGAACACAGGATTATAGGGTAGAGGTTGGCCTGTCGGTTGAGCTGTGTAATCACAGGGATTTAAACAAGATTTGGAGGAATGATCTTCATTATAACTTCTGTAATCTGGGAGCCAGTTAAAAGAAGTACTCCCAACATCAGCACTGGATTGTTGATGACCTTGGGATGTTGATGACACAAAGTAGCTTGACTCTGCTGTAGTTGAGACCGCCAAAATGTCTCTTTGCGTGCTGGTAAACAGAGCACCTTGGCCGTTAGGTTGGTACCTTATTTGTTCTCTGGCACAAATGTTGTAGGTACTCTGCAAGTTAATGTCTGAAGTAGTTTGACTTGGTTTAGGCCTGTTGCTCACTAGCAAACTAGATCCACCAGATAACTGTCCCATGACTCTACTCTCAAGTCTGGCAGGATGTGCAGAAGAACCCCCAAGAAAGCTTTGGTTGGATGTAAGTACAGGATTGGGCATTGTCCTCCACATATTCCCCTCGGTTTGTCCAGTAGTGCATCCATATTGCCCCTGGGAGCTACTTTGATTCCCAGGGGCATGGGGATTATACATGGGATAAGATATGGGGGTCAGCAGCTCTAAGAGCGTTAGATAGATCTATAGTCAAAGCAGTTTGTGATGATGGTATTGTGGTTAAGTACTGCAAAGTTCATAGTCCAACCAACAACAGCATCAACCTTGTTCAAAGTCAATGTAAACTGGGCTTTCAGATTAGCCAGCTACAATGAAACAGCCTTCTTGATGGTCAGTGAAGAACACCTTGAAATCCTTCCATCAGCTTGTTCAGGGCCCTGGGGCTGCACAGGATGCAAAACAGTCTGTAAGGAAAGAACAGCTGGAGGGAAGAGAGAGCATTAATAGCCATAGTTATTAAACAGGACTGTTTTATATACACCAATGGGGGAAATTAATCACCTGGGGCCTCATGTACACAAGTGAGCAGCGGTCATACTAAACGTTTGCGGTAAGGAGAAATTCAAAAATTAGAGGCGTACAAACAAAACTTCAGATGTACGAAACTATGCATAGACATGTCACTACACACGTAGCTTTCATACATCCCAATTTGTGGTGCATTTGGCGCAGCTGCATGTGACACTTAGACCACCCGGTCTACGCCTCTAAATGCATCTGCAAAGTAGTATAAATAGCCAGATGTCACCCATAACGTGTCCAAATAACCATGGCAACGGTTCTGTGAGAGGCAAAGAACCGGTTCCTGTCGACAGACGAACGCTAAGAAAGACTGTGTCTACACACCATGAGGGATGTTTGTTGTAAATTACAGCAAACCAACAACTTCTTGAATGAAAACAGAGACTCAAACCTGACTGGAAATAAAAGGACTGTCGGCTTGAACCCGTTTAGTTCTACAATGTCTGCATTAAATCCACACAGCACTCTAGCTGATTAACTGATATTATTATAATAAAGTGAATATTCCTCCCATATTTCTATTAGAATGACCGTCACCACACACACTGTGAAGTATTTTCACATTTCAAAACCAATCAGGATGCCACACAAAAAATAAAATAAAATAAAAAATAGAAAATCACCTAGAAGCCAGCCATCACACAGTCTGCTTGAAGTTTATTCCCAACATTTATCATTATTATAGTATTAAGGACTCATGAGCTGAGGATCCAAATGAGCCATTGAATTAGTTTGACACATTGGTGCGTCATTAATAGGTTGCACATGTATTGAATAAAAATGCTTTCTATTCATAAATTCATATTCACTACAGATGGGGCCCTTATAGCAATATGAGTGCAGTCCGTAGCTCTGATTACATTCAGAAATCGGCTCCACGTTGCAAATGAGAGGCACAGTTTGGGGGAACGTTATATATCAGGGCAACATACGGATGAGGCCGACCCATATATAGCTGGCCTGGCATGGCACGGCATGGCTCAGGGATGATTGTTAAAAACCCAACCTGTTAGTCAGCTCCCTCTGAAAAGCTCTGGTAAAGGAGTGCAGCGTAGTGAGATCTTGAACTGGCACCGGAGACGCACAGTTCCTCCTGGTTTCCCTCTGTAACACCAAGGCAACTCAATGCAGAACTCCAAAATAATTGCCCCTAAGCTTGGCCATTCCGGGACTTTTAAACATTTTGGAAAGAAGCCAACCGCTAAAAAAAAAAAAAAAATCTAGTCATGGTTTTGAAAAATTTAAATTACCCCCACCCTTTTTTTTATTCTAGAGTTTATGCATTTTTCAATAAATTGTGTATTTGGGTGCACAAAGTTACATCATTTAACTGTATGAAAAAGTTACATGTATACCATAACTGTAAACAAGACTCAGTCCTGAAGTGTGAAGCACAGATCTAATAACGTCTTATAAAATGTCTAACTACAAACAAAGTTGTTGTCAACAGAAAAGAACAAACATTAAAAATAAAACAGGACACTGATAGCTGACTTCATGTTATGTAACCAAAACACTCAGTTCTGGTAACATTTTTGTTGGAATGATTACACAACATGAATTTTTAAAACAAAAATTAAGAGCACAAATTCAATACATGCAGCTGCCCTAATACGTACTTAAATGTCCCTTAGCTAGTTGTACATTGACCCACACACTTTTTGTAGCCTCTCTTCTCGGCAGCATTCATTTAAACTGGTTTGAAACGGGCCCAGTTTTTTAAAATTAGTCCACAAGTTTTACGCACAACTGATATTGGAGACCCATTCCAGAAATTTAAAGATAGCCTGCCTAGACATACTGACTTGTGTCCACGGTTTAACCATCTAGCCATGGATGTGAGGTGAAACAGAAGTATTTGGAGGTCGCCTTCCTTTTTTCACCCCTTTCCATCCGCTTTGTGCAATGAACTGGCTCCACTCTCAGTGAAACATCCCTACACCATGATGGTACCATCACCACTCTTGATAGTCGGTAGAGTGTTCTTAGGTCTGAAAGCCTCATCATGTACTTCATGTCATTGTGGTCAGTACTGGTCTCTTTGGACCATATGACTTTTCTCCAGAAGGCATTTGACTTGCTGCTGTGGGAAGATGCAAATCTCAGTCCTGCTTTGAGATGTTCATTTTGGTCTAGTCTTCTTTCTTGCTCTGCACCGTCCAATTTCTCTTAGACCATGGTGATGTAAAACTGTCTTCACTGGGGACAGTGACACTGGCATTATAGCAGATAACAGTTCATGGCAAGATTGAGTCTTGGAGGTTCAGTGGTTGTTCATGAAAGTCGTAATCCATTTAGTTTCTTCTGAAGATGCTACTTTGGCTCCGATGATTGAAACGTAAACAGTCATTCAAAAGGACAATGATACCAAAAAGAAACATTAAAACTGGCTCAGAAATGGCCAAAATTAAGCCTCTAACCAACTGTAAAATTTAAACCAGTTAAACTGCCAATTCTGCCAAGAAGATATTAAACAGTTGATGACAAAAACCGTGTGGTTGTAGTGCAACTTGCTAAGAGATATATAACCAAATACTAGACGATATTTTAGTATATTTTCAAAATCTGTGGATTTAAGAATAAACAACAAATTGCAACTTGTGCAACTGGTTGTTTTTGTAAAACAACAGTACAGGTAACATGAAGTTACCTGATGTGTAACAAAACAGAAAAAAATGGCAACCGCTGGTTTCATGCACATTAGGAGTACCATGTCAACTTCTTAAAGCGTTTGCTTCATAATTGCATAATATAACTGCAAGACGGGCTACACAGTAGCGCAGTTGGTAGCACTGTTGCCTTGCAGCCAGAAGGTCCTGGGTTCCACAGGGTCTTTCTGCATGGAGTTTACATGTTCTCCCCATGCATGCATGGGTTCTCACCGGGTACTCCGGCTTCCTCCCACAGTCCAAAGACATGCCTGTTAGGTTAATTGGTCACTCTAAATTGCACTTAGGTGTGTGAATGAGTGTGTGCATGGTTGTTTGTGTGTTGCCCTGCAATGTACTGGTGACCTGTCCAGGGTGTACCCCGCCTCTCACCCACAGACTGCTGGAGATAGGCACCAGCTTCCTTGCGACCCACTATGGAAGAAGCAATATAGAAGACGACTGACTGACAACTGCAAGACTTTAATTAAAAGCATAACCAGGCTGATATGAGCAAAAACCTAATTAGCTGAGTGACATACAGAGGTTGGACAATGAAACTGAAACAACTGTCATTTTAGTGTGGGAGGTTTCATGGCTAAATTGGACCAGCCTGGTAGCCAGTCTTTATTGATTGCACATTGCACCAGTAAGGGGGCTGCACGGTGGCGCAGTTGGTAGCACTGTTGCCTTGCAGCAAGAAGGTCCTGGGTTCGATTCCCGACCGGGGGTCTTTCTGCATGGAGTTTGCATGTTCTCCCCGTGCATGCGTGAGTTCTCACTGGGTACTCCGGCTTCCTCCCACAGTCCAAAGACATGCCTGTTAGGTTAATTGGTCACTCTAAATTGTCCTTAGGTGTATGAATGAGTGTGTGCGTGGTTGTTTGTGTGTTGCCCTGCGATGGACTGGCGACCTGTCCTGGGTGTACCCCGCCTCTCGCCCATAGACTGCTGGAGATAGGCACCAGCTACCCCGTGACCCACTATGGAATAAGCGGTAGAAAATGACTGACTGACTGCACCAGTAAGAGCAGAGTGTGAAGGTTCAATTAGCAGGGTAAGAGCACAGTTTTGCTCAAAATATTGAAATGCTCACAACATTATGGGAGACATACCAGAGTTCAAAACAGGACAAGACAGCAAGTCTTTGTGATGTATCAAGAGCCACGGTATCCAGGGTAATGTCAGCATACCACCAAGAAGGACGAACCACATCCAACAGGATTAACTGTGGACGCAAGAGGAAGCTTTCTGAAAGGGATGTTCGGGTGCTAACCCGGATTGTATCCAAAAAACATAAAACCACGGCTGCCCAAATCACGGCAGAATTAAATGTGCACCTCAACTCTCCTGTTTCCACCAGAACTGTCCGTCGGGAGCTCCACAGGGTCAATATACACGGCCGGGCTGCTGTAGCCAAACCTTTGGTCACTCATACCAATGCCAAACGTCGGTTTCAATGGTGCAAGGAGCGCAAATCTTGGGCTGTGGACAATGTGAAACATATATTGTTCTCTGATGAGTCCACCTTTACTGTTTTCCCCACATCCGGGAGAGCTACGGTGTGGAGAAGACCCAAAGAAGCGTACCACCCAGACTGTTGCATGCCCAGAGTGAAGCATGGGGATGGATCAGTGATGGTTTGGGCTGCCATATCATGGCATTCCCTTGGCCCAGTACTTGTGCTAGATGGACGCATCACTGCCAAGGACTACCAAACCATTCTTGAGGACCATGTGCATTCAATGGTTCAAACATTGTATCCTGAAGGTGGTGCCGTGTATCAGGATGACAATGCACCAATACACACAGCAAGACTGGTGAAAGATTGGTTTGATGAACATGAAAGTGAAGTTGAACATCTCCCATGGCCTGCACAGTCACCAGATCTAAATATTATTGAGCCACTTTGGGGTGTTTTGGAGGAGCGAGTCAGGAAACGTTTTCCTCCACCAGTATTACGTAGTGACCTGGCCACTATCCTGCAAGAAGAATGGTTTAAAATCCCTCTGACCACTGTGCAGGACTTGTATATGTCATTCCCAAGACGAATTGATGCTGTATTGGCCACAAAAGGAGGCCCTACACCATACTAATAAATTATTGTGGTCTAAAACCAGGTGTTTCAGTTTCATTGTCCAACCCCTGTAGATCTATCAAGACCAATTACATTCATTTTAAATGACTAAAATCCTATATAGATAAGTAAAGCTGCCTTGCATAGCATCAAAACGTTTTGCTCCAGTTAAGCGAATTTTGGATTGTTTAGAGTATTTTCATAACTCACTTCCATCAGGAGATGCTGTGAATATTGAGGGCAGTTTAAAAACAAATTTCCCTGAGATGTTTAACCAAAAATGATTTTGAACGCCATGAGAAAATCTTCTGCTTGTGCTCCTAGAGCAGTGGTTCCCAACACTGCTCCTCAAGGCCCCCTGTCCTGCATGTTTTAGGTGTCTCCTTGCTGCTACACACCTGACTTAGATACCTGGGTAACCAGGCTGCAGCAGCACTTGATGCCAATCAAAGAAGGTTATGGAATCATCTGATTCATTCTGATTAAATCAGAGTTGGGCAACTCCAGTCCTTCAAGTCCAGTGTCCTGCAATCTGTAGATGTGTCCTTGGTCCATCACACCTGAGGAAAACTGCTGAATTACCTCCTCTGTATGCAGTCAAGTTCTGCACAGGTCTGGTAATGAGCCATGGATTTTATTTGGGCGTATTAAAGCAGAGACATCAAAAACTTGCAGGACACCAACTATTATAGGACTGAAGTTGCTGCTTCAACACACCTGAATCAAATGCATGGCTATTAACAGGCCTGTGCAGAACTTGACTGCGTACCCTTGAGGTATTTATGCCATTTTATTCAGGTGTGTTGGACTAATGACATTTAACAGTTATAGAACACCAGCCTGAGATGTTCGTTTGTAAACTTCAGATGTTGCAATTTGTAGAGGTTTTCTGACTGTCCACGTCTTCAAGCATCACTACACAGCATAGTATACAGGCTGTAAAAAGGGGCTTGAATCTATAAGCAGTTCTCCAATTTCTTTTTGACCTATTCAGTCTTCTTATTAATAATCTGAACTGAAACAATCTGTGTAGTTATGCTGCTATAGGCTTAGGCTGCTGGAGGACATAACGACCACTTTGACCCTCTTCGCTACATTCTCACACTACTCTCCAATTTTGCATTATTTGCTGTTATTTCAGCTTTTAACTTTGTTCTCTTTCTTTTCTCTTCCTAGAAGCTACACCTGGCCTGACTCTGTGTCAACCTGTGACACCTTTCTGGAGAGGGGAATCGTCGGAGCTTCTGCTGGCAACAACTTAAGGCTCACCCGCTACCGATGATCCACATGGCCCTGTCTTTTAGTGTTTTACCCTTTCTCTCTCCTAGACATGGCGATTGACTGAGCTTTTACTGTAACTAATTATATGTGCTCTCTTTCAGACTCTAACTTTGAAAACTGGCTCAGAGTTTATCTGTTCTTTCTTTCTAGGTGAAATGACAAAAGGAGCTACATCCATCAACATTTACTTTTCTTTCCCATAGAAAGTACTCCTGGATCAGTGCTTCTGTGTTCTTTGTGTGTCTCTGCTCTGTTCTCTCAAACCCCCAGTCGGTCGTGGCAGATGGCCGCTCACACTGAGCCTGGTTCTGCTGGAGGTTTCTTCCTGTTAAAAGGGAGTTTTTCCTCTCCACTGTTGCTACATGCATGCTCAGTATGAGGGATTGCTGCAAAGTCAACGCCAGTGACTGTCCACTGTCTCTACATGCTCATCCGGGAGGAGTGAATGCTGCAAGCCTCTGACTGGATGCAATCTGCTGGGTTTCCTTAGATAGAAAAACTTTTTATCCAATTTGAGTAAATAACTAACTAACTGCACTGTTTAATGGTTAGGATTAATAGGAATGTATGAACCTGACTGTTGTGAAGTGCCTTGAGACGTGTTGTGAATTGGTGCTATATAAATAAAACTGAATTGAATTGAATTCTTATAGCATCCTGTTTGATAGACAAACTGAATTTTATCTGAATCCCCCCTTTCACTATGAAAGAGCTTCCAGGTAGGAACAAGAGGTGTAATACTGGGCTATTATTTGACAGGTTGTGTTTTCTAACGGGAACAAAGCAGCGAATGAAAGAGTGCAATGACACTGAATTGTAGTCAGTACGGGCTCTGCAGGTTGCCGTTTCTCAATCCAAAGCTGTTCAGACTTCAAACTGGTTTCAGCTTCAGATTCTCACCACCCACCGAACCACGTTCACAGTTAAACATCCCCTAGGTTCCATTGGAAAGAGAGAGTATAACGAACCAAGCTGCTTCCAGCCACCTGACCAATATTCTGCTGTAAAAATCTGTTTCTAGACCCTAACTAACCACTTCTTTAAGCTTCATCTTCTGCTTCCAGGAAAGTAGTCTTGATTTTTACTGTACATTTGATTTCCATGGGCAGTCATTTGTATCATCAGCTGTTCTCTAAGACCCAACGAGGCAGCTGCTGCTTCTAATTATTACCATTATTGGCACGTTCGGGTTTTTCTGAAACTTCCTACAGAAAATAGATGGACAAACAAAATTGAGTAAAGGTTTAAGTATAAAACACAAATGTTTAAATCAAGTAACATTTTGGTAAATGAAATGGATGCCGTTATGAACGAGGTGAATGTTACTCCTTGCACATCAAAACCTACCAACGTTTCACAGTGTTTGTTATATTTATCAGCATTTAAAGCTAATGATCATTTAAAATTCAATTTTTAACATTTGAAGCATCTTTTGATCCCTTTTTAAATGCTTAGAAATACGCATCTATTTTTAAGGTTAATAAAAGAGCTGCAAGGGAAGAGTTTCTCCTTTCAAGGCTTTCATCTAATACAGTGATTTCAAATTAATTCTTCACATTCTTTGGGGAGATTTTATCATGTTTTAAATGGCTGGAAGGGTCATAAATGAACTGCATATTCTATAAAAACCCAGATATGTCAGAATCTTTATGAGATTTATTAACTCTTTTGTCTAAAACACATTTATAAAAGCTTTTTATCGTTAAATAGTTATGTCCAACTGTGAACCGTTTAGGTAAAGTAGTTTTTCTGCACCCGATAGGGAGAAGCGTTAAACTAACTGTGTTGTCTGGAGTTTTAAACCTGCAGGCTGCGTGTCTCTCATCGCGAGTTCAACCCGGAGGAGGAGCGACGAGTGTTTGTCAAATGCCCGACTGAGACTTCGCTTCGACGAAGCGCCAAACACAAACCGAACAGCACATTCAAAGGGAAACCTGTTTCTAGTGCTTAACAGAGAAACATAGTTACGTTTATTAGCTCTAAACTTGATGACCGTCGACTGTGTTTGGACCGTTGAAGCTGAACATTCGCGAAAGTTAAGCAGCTTCTTTTTTTGTAAACCTTTTTTTGGATGGGTGGAGACACAAAGGACGGAGAGTTGAAAAATAATTCTTCGGCGCCTTACCTTCGGTTCTGTGCGTGGTTCCGAGCTCTTACTGAACTTCTGCCTGAACCGTTCTTCCCTTTTTTAACTCGCTGCTCACTTCCCACTTCACTTAACAGGCAGCTTGAGAACCTGAGATATATACTGCCACCTACTGGGCGGCGATGTGAACTGCTAGGGTTAGGGTTTCCGGAACACTGGTTGAAATATTTACCTTAGTTATATTCAATAAATTATGTTCCAATGACGATTGTTTGTCAAATTAAGAGTATTTTTTTTAAAATAAAATTTTTTAGGCAGGTTTAAAACATACTTTTCAAAAAGCCCACACTGTATTAAAAAAATTTATAAGTAGCATTTTAATCTAAAATGTCATGTTTCCATTACTTGTAAGCAGAAAATCCCAATAATTACAGAAAGGCTTGAAAATATCAGTTAGTGCGCAGTTAATCTACATAACGTGTTTCACCTAATGAGCTAAGTTACTGAAATAACCTTTTTAACAATATTCTAATTTACCGAATGGAAGTTATGAACGGATTTGGATGACATTTTCAGACAAGGTGCGTATTAGAACAAGGTACAGATGATAAGATTTTGGTGGCGATGAGGAGTGCCATCTGGATCTTTTTTTTTTGAAGGATTCTTCATCATTGCCAGACCATGGTTCCTCACCCCGTCAGCAGCTGACATGCAGTGGCCAGAAGTCCTCCAGAGTATAGCATATTAGTATGAGGGGGGAAGCTGACATGTGTCATTGCCCCATTGGCTTTGCGGAGGTCTGTGTTCTGAGTGCTGATGTAAATCTTCCAGCTATAGGCTCATCGAATCCTCCCAAACAACCTGTTCACATATACAGTAGATGACATCTAATATTTGCTATGGCGACTTGTCCCTAAGATGCCTCTCTTCTCTGCAGGTCTAAACTTTGCAGATTAGTTTTTTTTCTACCTCCATCACCATTCTCATTGAGCCTATTAGGCAGTGGGTAAAATAAATTGGCCACTGTGTTGAGTCCTGCTTATAACCGGAGAAACAAAGTCAGAGAAGCAACACAACAACACAAAGCAATTCTATCTAAGAGTTGCTCGAAGAGTAAGCTGGTTTTCAAACACATCTTCTATATCTTAACTAACTTCCGGATCCTTAACTAAATGTTAGGCTGCCATGAGAGCAGGTCACTGGACAAGTCTTCCATCTGAACATATATATGCATGTATAAATGTGTATAGTCAAAATAAGGTGAGATCTTTCCATGTAATCCATGCAACATTCATTAACTGCTCACAGTTAAATCCATAAAAATTACAATAAATATCCTTTTGTGTGATCCATGCAATAATTATTAAAATACACAGTTGAGGCAGTAGAGAGTAAAACAAGCATATTCAAATATTCTGGGACTGAGAGACTGGAGAGGCCTGTGTGGAGTCACATATTAACTGTTGGAATAACTGTATATAGATTCATCTTACATTTCCTCTTCTATTACCTTTACTATTTGACCTTTATAACCTTTCATGCTGTACGCAAACATGTGATGAGTTGTTTTGCAGGCAAGGAGGAAAGGTGGAATCGAGATGATGCAGTCACAGTTGGGGACTCCTCACAAAGATAACAGTCAATTGTGCTGAGGAAGGGTCGCACATATCTTAAGATTACGGAGACAATGCAAGCGTGTTTGTACAAGATAATGGTGTGCATGACCTATATCACGTTGGTGCTGTTTGTTTCCCCCACCCTTTAGAGCAGCAACGTTCATGTAACCTGGGACCACCCTAAGGATAATAAAAAGAGGTTTGGGCGGGATGAGTTTTAGAGCGGTAGGAGATTTGTAACTGAAGCACGTCTCTGTCCGTTCTCCTCGCAGCGAGTAAGAAACTAATTCTCGTCTTTCTCTTCGTGTGATGTTATAGGTATTTTAGGTTGTTTGAACCTGACATTAACTGTCTTATCTTTTGTACAAATATAAACAAGTAGTGTAACCAAGAAAATGATGTATAATGATTTTCCATTTTCTACAAATATTTCAATGAAATGAGTAAATCTTTGATTATCAAGTTAAAAGACGTATGATTGAGAACTGATAATTAAAATAAAAAACATTAAGGTTTAAAATTCTCAATCAGCTATATATGAAAGAGATATGTTGATCATTTGTGATGTATGAATAAAAAGAATAACGTGATGGTTTTAAAACTGTGTTTTAAAGTAAATGCAGAAAACAGAGTGGAATGTGTAATACTGTGTAAAGTTTAAAACTGAGCAGATTAGAGAGAAAACTGTATGAGGACAAGGAGTGACGAGAGCCAGCTGCATGCTGACAGCGAATCCTTTGAAGGCCAACGCAAGGAAGGGAGGATGCGTGGCTATTACTGGAATCTCCAAGGCCGAAAAACAGCACCAGAAAGTCACGATGACCATGACTAAGTATTGAGCAATAACGTACTGGGCAAAAACATGCTGCGCAATAACTGAGAAGCCTAACAAAGGGCTGATCAGTGAGAGCATCTGCACTATAAAAGCATTGCCAAAAAAGGGAACTGCGGTTGATTATTGAAATTATTTTTTGTTGCTGAATTTAAGCTGTTACTAACCCCTGCAAAAGTGTTACTAATTAAAGAAAGCATATAAAATTCTAGTTAAATCGTGGACATTCAATTATTTGAGTCACCGTATTGTTGGTTTTTCATTGGTGGTAAAAAGTCTTGTTGCCTGGTTCCAAGATATTTTAGGAGGTTTTTATAGGTTGTCTTAGCCAAGTTTGTTAAAACAGCGCCCTTGGGGCTCGTGCCGAGCCACTAAAATTAACCTAGCCCATATACCAAGAGCCAGTTGTAAAATTAGGGAATGAGCAGCTGTGAACAAAAGTGACTGTTGAAAGTGTGGATGACTGTGATAGGCTACTCAGTCGTCCAGACCACCAGTTGAAGAAGGGGGAGACTTTTGTATGAAGGCTGTCAGAGGCTAGGCGAGTCATTTCCCAGCTTAAAAAGAACTTTCAGTAAGCCTGCTTTGTAAGATCTTTCAGGTTTAGGGAAGTCCGGACCCGTTGGATGTAGAGCTGGATTGAGCAAACCCTTTAGACATGGGGAAGTAGGAGGGAGGGGTTAGCTCATCGGACAACGAAAGGATGTAAATGTTGCTAGTCTCATGTGTGGGAAGTCATGAAAACAACACCAAGGTTTCACATCAGTGATGGATAAGATAAATTAAAAACTAATCAAGCTACAGATTTCATGCTACTTTGTTGGACTGCATTTCCAAGATACAGTGACATCAGCTGACAGCTTAAAAACTGTACCTGATGTGAAATATACTCACTAAATTACATACATTCAAAACAATGAGCCTAAAAGATAAAATGCTACTTACAGTATATCGTTTATTAGTCAACATTTAGAGGGTAGGCCACAAAAGACACCATGGTATTTTAATCCAATTTAACAGCAACCAGTTTATTGTACAAGTTAATTTACATGTAGTAAAGCATATTTAAGTATTTTGGAAACAAAAGATGTTTCCTAGTGTATTCCTGTGAGAACAATAATCCATTTTATGTTCATGTATCATCTGGCTACATGCAAATAAAAAAGTAAAAAAAAAATAATAAAAGAGTAGGCAACATCAACATTTCTTCTAGCAAGTATCTTTAAATCGAAAGAAATTAACAACATGCTGTGCAATGCTTTAAAAAACAGATATCCAGCCTTAAACATGAAAAACAGACCAAACCAGTCAGAAAACAAAAAGCTTCATCTGCAACTGCTGCCCTTCGTTATCTCCTAAAACTTAGAGCAGATTAACTTTTGTCATGGAGGAAAAAATAAAAGGTAATCAATCAGAACGAGGTCCCTTCAGAGTTTCATGTGGGAGCGTCCTGAAGTTTTTCTGAAAGGTAGCAGAAAAGAAAACAAATGAGCAGACATGTGATAAACCACCTTCAGGTCGACGGCTTCATAAATCAGGAAAATAAAAATAATCTGGTTCTAAAACTGTTTAAAAACTAGCCTCAACTGTAGAAAGCCACCTCGGTCGTCAGACACTGTCAATACATAAAACAACATGGGAAGCACTGATTCAAGATTTTGGACAGGCATCCATATCCGATATTAATATTGCCGTTACTGCCAGTAAACAATATTTATGGATATCATAAACATTTCCCTACCCTTTCAACACCGTGAAAAAACAACCACACTGCTGACATTGCTTCTCTGCTTCAGTTAAACACCCACAATCCTGCGCTGCATCACTTGTCACATGACCAAACCCCACATGGTCAACCCCTTCCCCTCCAGAAACACTAATGGCAACAACATAGAAATAAACATCGGCTGTTAACACCGGTTCAGTTTTACACCTTTAACAGCAGTGACCATCGCTCTATCGGAACCCTGTGGAGCAATTTTGGCCCACTCTTCTTTAAAACAACTTCATTGTGTTGAAGATGATCCCATAAACGGTGGAGATCATGTAGTAATGGCATCTGTTTGTGGTTTGAGACCAGCAGTGAGACCAGTCCTAGAGATGGTGGCTGAATATTGGCAGCTTTTCTAAGGGGCATGATGTGAACTTTATTATAGTATAATATCCCAATATAGTAACATACTGTCCTGCTAACATGGCCTTGGATAATGGAGCTATATGGGTGTAAACTGGATGAACTCCCTAAATCCTGTTTGTTGAGGTAAAACAAAAAACAAAAATAGTAAAGACCAGATAAGTTTTAAATCCCTCTGACACATCAAACCCCATCCCCATTATTGTAGATGGAAGTTTTTGTTTCCTCACCGATGGGGTTTATAGAAAGGATGTCTGACAACAGCGGCAACACGAGCGAACCAAGAGCGACATCTCTTTGGCTCGGGTCCAGAAAACTCCATCTTACGTTTATAACGTACTGAAAGAAAACAGTGTAAAATAAGAAAATACAACAGAACTGGTAACAATTTAACAGCTTTTAATGGGAGTTTTCACATATATTTACAGCTCTTTTCTGAATGAAGGTTCTTAGTCTCTTGTCTTTTTCGAGTTAGATTTATGTTAACGAAAATTATTTAAATATTTTGTAAATTTGTTAATTTTCAGCATCAATGCAAAGAAAACTACGTCCCAGTTCTCCAGCTCAAACTGAACCAGTTACCTTTAACGCCCTTCCAGCTGATTTCTTCCCTGGAAGTTCCCTGTAAACCCGCTTATGTGACTAATTTGTATGTGTGGCCCAGTGCTGCAGTGTGAAGATGGCCTGAAAGTAACAATCTGTGCAACATTTAAAGTGACCACTATGTAATATGCAGATGTGTGGTCTAAGAAAATGAAGTGGCGCATGATGTTTGCTCTCTGAGAACCTGAGAAGGGGAACCCAGGACGGGTCTACGGATCATTAAGATGGGGGAAAAAAGGTCCAGAGGGGGTTAGAAAGCAACGTATCCAAACAAGGACATTAACAAGGGGTGACCCCAAGCATACAACCAATAACATCTCTCGAGAGATTAGAAAATGGCTGTACACCGACGTTTTCAATCTAACCTGATGGAGCTTAACAGGTTCTGCAAAGAAGACTGGTCCAAACTACATAAAGAAAGGTGTGCCAAGCGTGTGGCATCATATCATCCACCAAGTATTGCGCAAAGGGTGGGAATACTTATGTACATGAGATTTTTTTTTGGTTACATTTTCTTTCATATATTTACAAAAAATAAAACAATTTTCCACTTTACTAGTTGTTGTGTGAAGAATTTTGAGGGAAAAAATAATTTCATCAGTTTTGGAAAAAGGACGTAATATAACTAAATGTGTGAAAAGTGAAGGGCTGTGAATACTTTCAGGAAATCTTGCATATGAGATGATCTAAGGTGGCTCAGAAAATGTATTTTCTTCAACACTCACATCTTCTCAGAGTCTGTCCATCAGGATATTCTGCCTTCACCCCTCTGGCTGATTTCCTCACTGTGACAGAAGACAATAAATTAATCAGGTTTCGTGTTTTAGAGTTTTTGGCCGATGGAGCTCTGTTTACTCACCAGGAGATGGTCCGGCCGTCTTCTTGGGTCGACCCCTCTTCCTTTTTGTTGCAGCTTCTTTTTCCTCCTCTCCATTCTTTCTGAAGTTCACGTCTTCCGAGATCTCTTGTGGTGGTTTCTGCTCACAGGTCCCTGGTGTGTCGTCTTTAGGAAGCATTTCTTGTTCTGTTTTCTGAGTTTTCTCTTTGCTTTGGTGTTGAGAATCTCCAGGATTAGTTTTCCTCCTCCTTGTAAGGGTCTTGTCTTTTTTGCTTTCAAATGCAGAGTCTTTCTCAGTTATTTTTCTCCTTCGGGAGGTGGACCTTGTGGTAACAACTGGTGCATTAGTGGCTGCTTTGTCTTCATTGGTCTTATTTTGTTTGGCTAATCTAGCAGTGTGACTAAAAGATCTTTCTTTGCCAGATTTATTTTTAACAGACTCCTTACAGACCATCTCCACTGGCCCGTTATCAGTCTCTGTCTCTGCACTGCTGTCCTTTGTTTGTGTCTCAGGCTGTTTATCTGGACTCTGTTTTTTTGGTGAATTTTCTCCATCCTCGGACTTAGAGAATCTAGTCTCCTGGCTTGGTTTTACTGCTAAACCTTCATCTTTGACCAAATGTTTTTTCTCTTGTAAAGAATCTTCATGGTCATCTGTAGCGATCTCTTTTTCTTTAGCATCTTTCGCTGATTGACTGCAAATTTGAACCTCATTATTAATACTGTGTGACACCTGAAGGCTTTTCTTCAGCCTAGATTTAGGGGTTTCAGCTTTGTGGACTTCGGACTCCTGTCCCCGTACAGGTGGATCCAGGACTGGCACTGTTTTTGCACTTTTCCTCTCTGTAGTTACTTTGCGCCCCGACTTTACCTCTGCACGCTCTGCAGGTTTTGGTTCATTTTCCTGCGACTGATGAGTTTCTACAGACCTCTTGACAGCAGCCGAAGATGAACGGGTACGTCGACCTGAGGATGACGAGTAAGCTGTTCGTTACATAAGAAAAACTTGAAAGAATATGAAAGCACCAACGTGGATAAATTTATTCTAAAAGCTGCTTATACAAAAGCTTTCCGCACCACATGTGCGTGCATTATCTGTTAATAATATCGTTTAAAATATCTGCCATGTACAGATTTATTCATTCACTGACTGGCAACCTATGGTTCATGGTGAATAAAACCTCTATTTTGAACAGAACAGCTTTCTTGGCCAACTTAGTGCACAAAATTAAATTTGACTTCAGTTTCGTTTTGTTCTAAATGTTCAGATATTTGAAATATAAATGGTGCTGTCCTTTCTTTTCACCCTTTACACCACAGACTTCACCTACAAGGTCATCTCCAGACGTTCTCTGGCGACTCAGCCATTGTGGGCTGTGTAGCTGAGGGGAACTAGCTGGAGTACCGGTCGGTCATCATTGCCTTTGTGGACTGGTGTGAGTGAAACCACCTTTGCTTGAATACCAGTAAGACGAAAGAGATGGTGATCGATCAGAAGGACACCACCTCACTCACCAGTGAACATCCAGGGGGAGGACACTGAGTCAGTGGACAGTTTTAAGTATCTAGGTGTTCACCTCAACAATAACCTGGATTGGTTCCATAACACCAACGCCTTGTAAAAGAAAGGCCAGAGTCGCCTCCATCGCTTGAGGAGACCGAGGTCCTTTGGAGTGTGCAAGTTTTTTCTCAGGACTTTTTTTAATGGTAGCTGTCGACTGCTGGGCCCCAGGCAGCACAGAAAGAGACTGAACGCTCTGGTTAGGAGGTCCAGCTCTGTCCTAGGCTGCCCACTTCACTCTGTGAAGGTGGAAGGAGGATTTTAGCCAAGCTCATGTCCATCACAGACCTAACCTCTCACCCACTGCACCGGACTGTAGAGGAGCTGAGCAGCTCCTTCAGTGGCCGACTGAGACACCCTCAGTGCAGAAAGGAGCGCTACTGCCACTCCTTCATCCCCACCACTGTCGGCCTGTTCAATTCTACAGTGTAATAACTCGTGTAATAACCTCTGTATTTGTAAATACCTGCAATCATTGTCACTTTAGCACAATCACCTCAGCTATTTAATGCACATTAGTTATTTAATTTTATCCTATTTTGTTTTATTATTATTATTACTTGATTGTTGCACATCTACCTTGTTCTTGTTTGATTGCATTTTTTCATCACTATCTGCACCCTACTTGTTATAGCTGTTGGAATAATTGAATATAGATTTATCTTATATTTTCTCCTATTCTTCAACTTGACTATTTGATCTAATAACCTTTCATGATGTTTGTGTGAGTAAAGGATGTGTGAGTTTGTCTGCAGGCAAAGATCATAAATAGGAGCTGAACTAGCAGAGAAGGAAGCAGTCCAGTTGAGGAGGTCATAAAGATGAAGGCTGATTACGCTCAACAAAAGGCACAACTGACCCTACAAGTTGGAGGAGACTGTGGGAAATGTGTTGTTAAAAGATAAAGCTGTTTATGACCTGTTTACAATGCAGTTGTTGTTTTCCCCCATCCTTTAGAGAACAATGTTTTTGTAAACTAGGGACCCCCGAAAGACAATAAAAAGAGGAAGCGGTCGGATAGGCTTCAGAGCGGTGCGAGATCTGTAACTGGGCATATCTTGACCGTTTCTCCTCGCAAAGCGAGTAAAAGAAACAAATACTTTGTCTCTCTTTTCTTTTTGTGTTGTTATAAGTATTGTTAGGTTGGTTAAACCTGACAATAGCAGCACTTAGTAACACACAAGTTAATTTCTCCATTGTGAGATCAATAAAGTCTATCTTATCTTATGAATGTTCCCACCACTCTTTGTGAGTTTTAGCATCCCTACAACTAAAAATATAAATGAGTAGTGGATCGAGAGCAGGGGAAGTCTTACCAACAGGCCACAGATGTTCTGGACCTGCAGAATTTGCATGAATGGCACTTGAAATACAATGCAATTAAATGTGGTATCCAAGCAGTCCTTTGCAATTGGGACATAACACACCCTGATGTTGAGATGCTTGTGATTCAGACAACAGGATGTGCAGCTGTAATTTTGCCAACACATACATTAAGACACTTGGAAAAGACAGTCGCCTTGTAGGAGAGAAAAATGTTCTTGGCTTAAGAAAAGAGTAATTGCTTTGTCATTTCCGAACCGCATGCAATTCTCTCCAAAGAACAGTTTAGTTAAGGAAATGTTCTTGGCATGAGGAAATATTAATTGCTTTGTTATTCCAAACGAACATGCAAGCTTTTCCAAGAAACAGTCCAGCTATGGGGATATTAGTATAAAATTGTTTTTGGTTAATAGGATATCTTGTTGTTCAGGTCAAGCTGACCCAGTGTACGTGACTTCCGGTAATTTACATAAAAGACCCAACGAATGTGTAGTGACTAGTGCCAGAAGATTTACTTAAGTCACAAGATGAGCGTGGATTGGTTGAATTTCTCTCACACACACACCAATGATATGACTTTCAATGAATACAGCTTGTATGCATCAGAATGTGGGGGTTGTTGATGATGTGTTCAGAATTATGCTCTGGACTGGCTGGAAGAGAAGAGTCAGTGTCTACATTATTATTTTTTTAAAACCATTTGCTGCAATTTCCTATACCTGCAGTACGGCAGCAAAAATATTATCCAACTCGAACATATTTTACAGACTTGTGTTGAAACCTGAGTTTACTACCAGAGTGTTGTGCTAATGATGTAAATCTTCTACTATGGTAATAACATCTGTGTCCACTTTGTGAAGTCAAACAAGTACTAGGTGCCCCTGAAAGAGGCCTGGGAAGGTAGGCACCCAGCTGTGGCCTAAAGGAGTGGGGCAAACAAACAAAATCTTTATAAACAAAAAAAGAAAGAAAAAGGAAAAGGGGCAATAGCCGATTTAGTTTTTCTCTTGATTATTATTGTTGTATAACCGAGAAGGGAAAGGGCGTGTAAAAGGAGGTGCTCAATGAAGGTATACAGGTCCTTCTCAAAATATTAGCATATTGTGATAAAGTTCATTATTTTCCATAATGTCATGATGAAAATTTAACATTCATATATTTTAGATTCATTGCACACTAACTGAAATATTTCAGGTCTTTTATTGTCTTAATACGGATGATTTTGGCATACAGCTCATGAAAACCCAAAATTCCTATCTCACAAAATTAGCATATTTCATCCGACCAATAAAAGAAAAGTGTTTTTAATACAAAAAACATCAACTTTCAAATAATAATGTACAGTTATGCACTCAATACTTGGTCGGGAATCCTTTTGCAGAAATGACAGCTTCAATGCGGCGTGGCATGGAGGCAATCAGCCTGTGGCACTGCTGAGGTCTTATGGAGGCCCAGGATGCTTCGATAGCGGCCTTTAGCTCATCCAGAGTGTTGGGTCTTGAGTCTCTCAACGTTCTCTTCACAATATCCCACAGATTCTCTATGGGGTTCAGGTCAGGAGAGTTGGCAGGCCAATTGAGCTCAGTGATACCATGGTCAGTAAACCATTTACCAGTGGTTTTGGCACTGTGAGCAGGTGCCAGGTCGTGCTGAAAAATGAAATCTTCATCTCCATAAAGCTTTTCAGCAGATGGAAGCATGAAGTGCTCCAACATCTCCTTATAGCTAGCTGCATTGACCCTGCCCTTGATAAAACACAGTGGACCAACACCAGCAGCTGACACGGCACCCCAGACCATCACTGACTGTGGGTACTTGACACTGGACTTCTGGCATTTTGGCATTTCCTTCTCCCCAGTCTTCCTCCAGACTCTGGCACCTTGATTTCCGAATGACATGCAGAATTTGCTTTCATCCGAAAAAAGTACTTTGGACCACTGAGCAACAGTCCAGTGCTGCTTTTCTATAGCCCAGGTCTGGGGAATGCGGCACCTGTAGCCCATTTCCTGCACACGCCTGTGCACGGTGGCTCTGGATGTTTCTACTCCAGACTCAGTCCACTGCTTCCGCAGGTCCCCCAAGGTCTGGAATCGGCCCTTCTCCACAATCTTCCTCAGGGTCCGGTCACCTCTTCTCGTTGTGCAGCGTTTTCTGCCACACTTTTTCCTTCCCACAGACTTCCCACTGAGGTGTCTTGATACAGCACTCTGGGAACAGACTATTCGTTCAGAAATTTCTTTCTGTGTCTTACCCTCTTGCTTGAGGGTGTCAATAGTGGCCTTCTGGACAGCAGTCAGGTCGGCAGTCTTACCCATGATTGGGGTTTTGAGTGATGAACCAGGCTGGGAGTTTTAAAGGCCTCAGGAATCTTTTGCAGGTGTTTAGAGTTAACTCGTTGATTCAGATGATTAGGTTCATAGCTCATTTAGAGACCCTTTTAATGATATGCTAATTTTGTGAGAAAGGAATTTTGGGTTTTCATGAGCTGTATGCCAAAATCATCCGTATTAAGACAATAAAAGACCTGAAATATTTCAGTTAGTGTGCAATGAATCTAAAATATATGAATGTTACATTTTCATCATGACATTATGGAAAATAATGAACTTTATCACAATATGCTAATATTTTGAGAAGGACCTGTACAAAGGAAAGCCTCCTGAGACAGTTGGTCAATCCTGGGGTCGTCTCATTGCTTTGTTTTGCATGTCACTTTGTTGTTGGCTAAATTTAATCTCCTGCTTTGCATTTTGTTGTTGTCTATGGTAAAAAAGTGGAGATTGTAGTCAACAAAATCGTCTGGAGACAGCAGACTATTATTCAGGTTCCCTTTTGAGCCGGATACAACACCTGCATTTGATATAACTTGAGGAAGTCTAGAAGATTAGTTCCCTTCAACACTTTTATGACAAAGAAAATCTGTTAGACTATTTCCATTAGCTTTCAGTTTATAACAAAATAAGATGCTTTGCTCCAACTTCTGCTCCCACTTGTCAACAGTTCATCATACTGATAATTTCTTTTATTTTTATATTTAGCATCTCCACATCTGCCAGTAAAAGAAAATAGGTTTTTTTTTACAGTTGAGTACCAAAAATATATTTAAAGTCATGAAGGATTTTCATGACCAAAAAAAAATGGATATTGTTGCAGCTTTTCTAGCTTGCTGTAAGAATTATCTACACTCCAGAGCTAGAGTTAGCTTGTAAGTACACAGGAAGCCAAGATTTGGTTGCAGTTGTGTTTGTTTAACATCGTCCACTTCTATGACACTGATATGGCAGCAAACCTGTCTGTTAGTCTCTCAGTTTAGGAGAAAATCATTCTTTCATTCCTCACCAAATCTTTCAAGCATCTGTTCAGGAGTATTTTCTGCCATTATCTTTCTGGTAGATGTCATCACTGCAACAGAAGACGATAAATTAACAGGGTTTCATATTTTAGTGATTCTGAAGCCAGCATCTAAAAGATGGAGCTTTGTTTGTCTCACCAGGAGGCAGTCCGGCCGTCTTCTTGGGCCGACCTCTCTTCCTTCTTGTTACAGCTTCTTTATCTTCCTCTTTAGTCTCTCTGAAGTCATCTGAGATGTCTTGTGTTGGTTTCTGCTCGCAGGTTGTTGGTGTGACGTCAATGGCAGGCATTTCTTCTTCTCCTTTCGGACTTCTGTCTTTATTTTGTTCTTGTGAATCTCTGGTAGGAGTGTGTCTCCTCTGTCTTGGAGTGTTGTCCTTTCTTCCATCTGAAGAGTCTTTCTCAGTGTTTTCCATTCTTTCCCTGGTAGATCTTGTGGTGATGGTTTGTTCATCAGTGGCTACTATGTCTTGATTTGGTTCATCTTGTTTGACTCCTCCTTTGGATCTTCCAAAAGACCTTTGTGTGGGAGAGACAGAGTCCTTATAGACCACCTCCTCTGTCCTCTCACCAGTCCCCGTTTCTGCACTACTGTCCGTTGATTGTATCTGCGAGAGTTTATCTGAACTCTCCTGTTTTATTGGTAAAGTCTCTCGCTCTTCACCTGTAGAAGCTTTTATTTTCTGGTCTGGTTTTACTGTTGAACCCTCATTTTTGGCCAGACGATTTTCGTCCTTAACTGCAACATACTCCTTTTCAGTTGCATTATTTTTTGCATCAAGAAACGTTTCCATCTCTAGTTTATTGAGTGCCTTCTTACTGTCCTCTACGTTTTTTGAAACCTGAAGGCCTTCCTGACATAAAATCTTGCTTTTCTCAGTTCCAGGAGTTTCCGTGTCAGAGTTTTGTTTATCTTTCTGTCCAGTGACTGAATCAGTGATTTGGTAACTTTCATGGTCAGGACCCTCCTTCACGGGACTCTTCACATCAACATTACTTTCCCTCTCGATTTCTTTGCCTTCGGTTGCCTCTTTGAGTGTTTTATCTTTAAAACACTCTTGATTCTGGATTTCGTAGGTAAACTCCGAATTTTGTCCCTGAGCAGCTGGACTGGCCTCTGATGATTTTACCAGTTTTGAGTCTGACTGAGTTTTTGCAGTGCAGCTCTTTGCTGACAACTCGTGGTCACCGTTTGCTATTGCACCCCCAGTAAGTTTATTTTTTTCTGACTGACTAGTTTCTGCAGATGTTGAGGATGAACAAGTATTTCTACCGGTGGATGTGGATGGTTGTGGTGATGCTCTAAGAGAAGTCTCTGTCTTGCTTGACAGATCTTTCTCACCAGAGGATACCAAAGATTTACCAGACTTTGAAGAAGACAATGAGGGAACTGTTTCACTGCCATCCGCGAAAGAGGACGGATTAGTTTGAGATTTCGTGGACTCAAGTGTGTGTTTTTTTGTTTTTACTGACAAAGACAAGGAGCTGGATGACAAACTGCATTTTGTGGACCCAGAAGATGAGGCATAGCTCTTGCACTCTTTAGCAGACTCTGAGATATCTTCAGTTGCAGACGACAAACATGAGCTCTGCATTTCTTTGGTGGTCTGCTTGGAGGAAGAGGAGCTCTCAGATTTGCTGCCACTTTCATTGGAGATCTAGAGGAATAAATATTAAAGATTAGTTATTTTATATTTAACTGAGTCAATCAAGAAAGTGTTTTGTTTTCTTGTAATGTTACACTGGGTTTGTGGTATTGCTATCTAGGGGTGAGGAGTTGATTATGCCTTCTTGCCCCATTTTTTAACCAACCCTTACAGATAAATATTTAGTATTTAAGTCAAGATTTTACTTTGTTTCAATCTTTAGTTTTATATTTAAAAAAAATCTAACTTATCCAAAAAACAAAGACTGAATCCATTTTATTTACTTAATTTCCAAGGAAAATTAAACAGAAAAATTGTGAATTAAATAATTTCTTAACCAATACATTTTGTAAAATATTTTGCATGTATAACATTAAACACAGAAAAACTTCATATTTAAAACATTAAATATAAATTAATATGAGGCCTAATTATAGGCTCTACTCTGAGGCACCAGTTGCTGATCCCAGGGCTAATCTGATGTTTTTAGACTAATTTAGTAAGAAATAAATAGTCACCTCTCTCATCAGAGTGGATCTCCTTCGTTCATGTTTGTGCTGAAGAATAACTTCTTTCAGTGTTTTTAAAATGCCTAAGTCAATCTGAGGATGTTCTGTGCCTTTATCAGATGGGAGCAGACTTCCATCTGGCAGAGCACTGCAGGTTGCAGACTCCTCATCCATCCTTCTGCACAGCAGCTGAGGCGACTTTGTTGGACTTTTCAGTGGTGTGCCCTCTGTATAGACAGTCATGGTGCCCTGCTCAAGTTTCACTGCAATCTTTCGACAGTCCTTCAGTCGCTTTTTTCGGCATGTTAAACTACAACAAAAGCAAACAAAAACAGGTCTTCACTCCAGAAAAGAATTGAGCATTTTTAGATATGCAGAACATTAAATCAGAAACACAGAGGCTGACGGGTGGCATGTTTGTACTCGAAGGAAATGCTCACCGTTCAACACGTCCAACCTGCTTCCTAAAAAAAAACGGGGGGGGGGGGGGGGGGGGGCTTCTTAGGAAAATTACATTCATTTATTTTCGTTTAATGATTGACTGTTGCCATTTAAGTTTCCACACTTACCAAGCTTTATGCTGCTCAGACAAGTTCTGCACCACCTTTGATGCACCCGTGGACTCAGCCATCTCGATGTAAATCTGTTGTGGATCAACAGTTGTGGGTGCAGCAAAAAAAATGCATGGGAGAAGAAGGGAATTATAATAGCGATACAATTATGTGTCCATGACCAAAAACTTAACTTTTTTATGAACCTCATATAGAATTCAGTTACATATTGAAAGAGTGGTGATTTAAAATTGAATGGATGAGAATAATTAGTTGGAAAACAATTTAAAGCTGATCAGTAGCTAAGTACATAAATTATCAATTGTTTTTCTCATACTCATTGTCTTCCGCTTATCCGGAACCGGGTCACGGGGGCAGCAGACTCAGCAGAGACGCCCAGACATCCCTCTCCCCAGACATCTCTTCCAGCTCCTCCGGGGGAACCCCAAGGCGTTCCCAGGCCAGCAGAGAGACATAGTCCCTCCAGCGTGTCCTGGGCCGTCCCTTGGGCCTCCTCCCAGTGGGACGTGCCTGGAACACCTCCCGAGGAAGGCGTCCAGGAGGCATCCGGTATAGATGCCCGAGCCACCTCAACTGGCTCCTCTCAATGTGGAGGAGCAGTGGCTCTACTCCGAGCTCCTCCCGGATGGCCGAGCTCCTCACCCTATCTCTAAGGGAGTGCCCAGCCACCCTATGGAGGAAGCTCATTTCAGCCGCTTGTATCCGGGATCTCGTTCTTTCGGTCATGACCAAAAGTTCATGGCCATAGGTGAGGGTAGGAACGTAGACCGTCCGGTAAATTGAGAGCTTCGCTTTTCGGCTCAGCTCTCTCTTCACCACAACGGACCATCACAGTGCCCCCATTACTGTGGCAGCTGCACCGATCCGTCTGTCGATCTCCCGCTCCATTTTTCCCTCACTTGTGAACAAGATCCCGAGATATTTAAACTCCTCCACTTGAGGCAGGAACTCCCCTCCAACCTGAAGAGGACAGGCCACCCTTTTCCGGTCGAGAACCATGGCCTCGGACTTGGAGGAGCTGATCCTCAT
Organism: Girardinichthys multiradiatus; assembly: GCF_021462225.1. Taxonomy (NCBI): domain Eukaryota; kingdom Metazoa; phylum Chordata; class Actinopteri; order Cyprinodontiformes; family Goodeidae; genus Girardinichthys; species Girardinichthys multiradiatus. Next base: position 14,856,702 of record NC_061807.1, on the reverse strand, counting down.
CCCAGCCGCTTCACACTCGGCTGCGAACCGCCACAGCGCATGCTGTAGGTCTTGGCTAGAGGGGGCCAGCAGGACCAGGTCATCTGCAAAAAGTAGAGACGAAATCCACTGGTCCCCAAACCAGACCCCCTCCGGCCCTTGGATGCGTCTAGAAATCCTGTTCATAACTTTTATGGACAGGACCGATGACAAAGGGCAGCCCTGCCGGAGTCCAACATGCACCAGGAACAGGTCCGACTTAGTGCCGACAATGCGGACCAAACTCCTGCTCCGCTCGTACAGGGACCGGATGGCCCCTAGTAAAGGACCCCCGATTCCATACTCCTGGAGCACCACCCACAGGGCATCACGAGGGACACAGTCGAATGCCTTCTCCAGGTCCACAAAACACATGTGAACCAGTTGGGCCTCGAGCACCCTGTAGAGGGTATAGAGCTGGTCCAGTGTTCCACGGCCGGGACGAAAACCACACTGCTCCTCCTGAAGCCGAGGTTCGACTATCGGTCGGACTCTCCTCTCCAATACCCTGGCGTAGGTCTTACCAGGGAGGCTGAGGAGTGTGATCCCCCTGTAGTTGGAACACACCCTCCGGTCCCCCCGGAGTCCAGAGGCACTGTCCCCGACCACCACGCAATGTTGAAGAGGCGTGTCAACCATGACAGCCCAACAACATCCAGAGATTTGAGGTACTCAGGGCGGATCTCATCCACCCCCGAAGCCTTGCCATTGCGGAGCTTTTTTAACCACCTTGGTGACTTCAGCCTGGGTGATGAAAGAGTCCAACCCCGAGTCCCCAGCCTCTATTTCCACCACAGAATGCGTGATGGCAGGATTGAGGAGATCCTCGAAGTACTCCTTCCACCGCCTGATATTGTCCTCAGTCGAGGTCAGCAGCCTCCTACCCCCACTATAAACAGTGTTGGCAAAGCACTGCTTCCCCCTCCTGAGGCGCCAGACGGTTTGCCAGAATCGCTTCGAGGCCAACCGGTAGTCCTTCTCCATGGCCTCACCAAACTCCCCTGAGGCCCGAGTTTTTGCCGGGCAGCAGCATCGACAAAAGATGCGGAGAACATGGTCCATTCGGACTCTGTGTCTCCAACATCCCCTGGGATCTGGTCAAAGCTCTCCCGGAGGTGGGAGTTGAATACATCCCTGGCCGAGGGCTCCGCCAGACGTTCCCAGCAGACCCTCACTATGCGCTTGGGCCTGCCAAGTCTGTCTGGCTTTCTCCTCTTCCAGCAGATCCAACTCACCACCAGGTTGTGATCAGTGGACAGCTCAGCCCCTCTCTTCACCCGAGTGTCCATAACATGCGGCCGAAGGTCTGATGATACGACAACAAAGTCAATCATCGACCTCCTGCCTAGGGTGTCCTGGTGCCAAGTGCACTGATGGACACCCTTATGTTTGAACATGTTGTTCATTATGGACAATCCGTGACTAGCACAGAAGTCCAATAACAAAACACCACTCGGATTCAGATCAGGGAGGCCATTCTTCCCGATCACGCCTCTCCAGGTGTCACTGTCGTTTCCCACGTGGGCGTTGAAGTCCCCCAGCAGAATAATGGAGTCCCCGGGAGGGGCACTATCCAGCACCCCTGACAGGGACACCTAGAAGGCCGGGTACTCCGCACTACCGCTCAGACCATAGGCCGAGACGACAGTCAGAGACCTATCCCCAACCCGAAGGCGCAGGGATACGACCCTCTCATCCACTGGGGTAAACCCCAACACGAGACGGCTGAGCTGGGGGGCAACAAGCAAACCCACACCAGCCCGCCGCCTCTCCCCGTGGGCCACTCCAGAGTAGAAGAGAGTCCAACCCCTCTCAAGGAGATGGGTTCCAGAGCCCACGCTATTTCTAGTCGATATCTCTCGACCTCCCGCACAAGCTCAGGCTCCTTCCCCCCCAGTGAGGTGACATTCCACGTCCCTAGAGCCAGCCTAAGCATCCGGGGATCGGGCCGTTGAGGTCTCCACCTTCGTCCGCCACCCAATCCTCTCAATTGTTTTTTTATTTCCTAAACAATGAGATTGATCTTAGATTTATCTAAGTCTTTCTAGATTTCTTTTTTCCTAAATAGGTTCCAGCAAATTTGAACCAGTAGTTACAGTTAGATTAGGGCCTGATGTTTTCTCCATTAGTGGCCAAAAATAAATGTTTAACGTCTGTTGCAAAAAATAAGATATCCCAAAGTTTTATTTAGGTTTGCTGAGGGTCTATTGAAAACCAGGGTATGAAAATTTAACTCCAGTTGACTCAATATATGGGTCAAAAGATAATGATGTTTCATTTTCTCATAAGCACCTTTTCAAAAATGTTTACAAGCAAACTGGACTTACAAGAGGGGAAAATAAAGGAAACACTGGAAACTGCCACTTTGTACAACATTTGGAGAAAAGATCCTGATAAGATCCTGACTGTTAAGACCATAATACAAAAAGTGACATTATATTGATCTGCAGATTGGCAGAAGGCTTTACAACCATTTTTTATTCATACCCTGTTGGCAAGGGGCAGGAAGTTGACGAAAGTAGCGAAGCTCGCCACCTCTTTCATAACCATCATTACAATCTGCTCGTTCACCCCTGAAACCTCCACACAAATCAGCCGTTCCTCCAAAGACCTTAGGTCTGGAACATACTGGAAAACAACCAAGGTTTTGGTTTAGAGAAAAGGTAGCAGATTTCATATAACCAAAATTTTACAAAGAAAAAAATAATTCACTTACAATATTGCTCCATTTCATCAGAGTTCTGAACATGGATTCCTGCAACAGAAAATAAATGTGAAATATAGATAAAAATAAATAAAAATAAGGTTTAATTTTCAAGATGTACAATATGCTTGTATATTTATAAATAAAATAAATATTTTGCTTAAGGGGGTTTAGTGGAGCACTTATGCACTTTCAGTATTTTACCTACAGTATTCAGCAGTGAAGTGATTTTAGTTTGGACAACCAGAATTAAGCTCAACGGTACTCAGTCAAGTTAACTATTAAAACAGATTAAAGCTAATTTCCAATAGAGTTAGAAACACAGTTAAAACAAGTTCATCTTATAAAGTCAATCTAAAAACCAATTAGAGCTAAGCTAGCAGTTTGGCATCCCGCTAACGCGTAACTAGAAAGAAGCTAAAAGTTGCACATGAGTCAAGCTAGAAGTCAACTACAGGCAGTGAACTGCACAAGCAAATGGCTAACGGCAGGCTAATTACAAACTAGATACAAGCTAATAGCTACTCAGACAGAAACGGTTACCTAGTTATCAAGCAGAAAGCTAATACATACTAATAATAGACTTGCTAACAGTAAAATAAGTACATAAAACGGCTAGTAAGAGTCAAGCTAAAAGACAGTCAAAGTACATCTAACAAATACTCCGAACTGTGCGAACAGCCAACTAGAGGCCAGCTAACAGCTACTCCTAATTATGCTAACAGCTAACTAGAGACCAGCTAACAACTACTGAGAGTAAAGAGTACAGCTAACTTGAGAAAAGCCAAAAATAATAAGTGAAGCTAATCAGAAACAACCCCAACTGCTACTAGTTGACAGCCACTAAGTTGAACTCAAAAGAAAATGGCTAACTAACCAAAGAAAGCATAAAAGCTACAAGAGTCAATCTTAAACTATTATAAGAATTCAAAATCAAAACCTTTATATCGGTTCAGGGAAACGCGTTGAGATAATGTCCTGCATTGCATAAATTTTACAAAAGATTATTTACACTTAATACGGAGCATCCTAGAATCTGTTACATTTTCACTCATCGCCATCCCAGACAAATTCATAAACTATATCACATCTTCTCCAAAAAATGCAAGGAAAAGGAAATGCTCTTATGATGCAAGTACAACATACATTTTGCCATTAAAAGCAAGCATACAAGGCAAAAACTATTAGGGTTAGAATAACAAGTACCCTTGTTTTCAAACGGAGAATCTGTGTTATTCACAAATTTGCAATAAAACCCATGCTGGTTTGGCAAACATACTTATGTGTACCAACACCTAATCATTTAGGACAAAAGAGGAAATTGGATACAACTTTGATTCAAATACATAAGCCTCATTTCCACTAGTACCTACTTGGCTCGACCGTTTTTAGGGTTATCCATCGGGTACTGGTACTTGGTACCAGCTCTTTTTTTAGTATCCACTCAGTCAATCTTCCATGCGACCCAAATCAAGCTGAAAATTCACCATCAAAAGACTGCTGGTCACTTACTGGCTAGTGTGGGATCACTGGTTAAGTCTTGGGACTGTTACAGGAATCAAACCAGCCATTTCTTTTAAAAAACTCACAACAGCGACTGAGCATATTCAGTGCTTTAAGGAAAATGGCAATGCTGTGACACCGTGGGCTAACAAAGAGGTGCAGACATTTTTGGGCCTGGTGGTTTGTCGCATACAAAATACATCACGTTACTGTTCGGGCTTTGCCATGACGACCCCACCCACATCGAGGTATTACCCCATTGGAAATGATGTGAACCATGCAGAGTTGAGCAGAGCCGAAATGAGTTGAGCCAGGCTGTTACTAATGGAAAAGAGCTGAATGTGCACTGCAATCCCATACCTCACTGGAACCAAGGTCGATATCCTCCAAAACTAAATGGATCTTGGCAATGAAGCCTTTTAAGTAAACTGGATTCATGTTTCGATTTTGAAGAAATCTTAAGCAAGCATCAATGCTGCTGAAAAACACAAACGCCTGCAAATGAAGGAGATATAAAGAATCATGGCATACTGTAACCTAAAAGCATTTTTAATCAAGAGAAAATGGGGAAATGTTGCTGCAGCGGGCCTTACCCTCCTCTGTAGTGGTAAAACCACAATGTTGTTGTACAGAGTGTGAAGATTCTGTTCAGGAAAATAGTTCCACACCAGCTCGGCCACATCCTCTTGTGTGAAGGTTTTATTTGATAAACTCGTCAACATGATCGTGGGGAACTTTAAATGTTGCTGAGAAATCTAAAGGAATGAAAGTTAAAACAAACTTTAATTTCCTGCCAATTTGAACAGGCTTGAAGACTTAAAATAACACAGAAAGCACTGAAATACCTTTTAATTGAAAACGTTCTATGACCTTTTTGCTGTCCTATTTAAAATAGGATAGCAACATTTAAAGTAGTAAAGGAATAAAACATACCTCCACATAGGTCTTCTTATTGACAGTCTCATGAGCTAGGAGTGACAAACAAAGGCAGTTTACACTAGATATCCACACAATTCATAAGTAATATGACCAAAAATAAGCAATGGTTAGTGTGTTGGTGGGATGTAGAAAAATATGAGAGACAGAGCTGTTCTCAAATCCATTTGGCAGCTAATCTATGACTCTGGAACAGTCTCCCTCGGTCTGAGGTGTGCCAGAACGTGTAACAAATGTAAATCCCTTTTAAACACAAATCTTTTTACATTGGATTTTAACTCCACAGAGCATGATCAGCAGGCCGCTTTCTTTTAACTTGTTTTGTTATTCCTTACTGCTTATTTTGTTATTCAACTGTGCAGCACTTTGGTTGCCTTATGGTATATTAAAGCGCTTTATAAATAACAATTATCTTATTTTACTATTATCTGCTGGCTCAGAACGTTTTGCCTTTGGGCCTTCAGTATTAAGTGTGTAGACTGTTTCATGTTCAGAATCTGTCACCTCTGCCTGGTCCGACCCAATGTTTTTATCAGCATGTGTGAAAGCCATGTAGAAGCAGTAGTTACACCTTTTATAAGATAGACTTTATAAGCTGTATTTGCAGCGGAAATGTGAATTTCAGACCTGCTGCAACACAAAGACATCTACATGTGTATAAAATGAAAGCTCTAGTGCCCCTGCTCCACTGGCTCTATTAAGGCACCACAGTTCCACTCCACTCGGTCTCTCTCTACTCGGCAAGGAACCTGTTGTATTTCCATGGACTCGTGGAGCGTTCCATTTGTACTCGGAAGTCCGAATTTCTAACCTCTGAGTAGAAAATTTAAAGTTGGGGTTTGCCGAGCCACATACAAGCAGTCTGATGATGGGCAACTGCTCTCTGCCTGCTTCCTCCTCCTGCAAATCGTGGTTTACTTATGGATTGTCAATATATTTCCGAACCAAACACACCCTTTCATGGTGGTATTGCTTTGTGTGTTTTGAGGGAAATGTTTGTGCGTCTGAACAGCTAATTTATTTGTGATCAGCTGATTTAGGGTGTCATTGCTCCACCTGCGTGTAATTCAGAAAGCTGATGTGTCTTTTCTTTCAGCCTTCAGGCATAGTTTGATTTGTAAATAGTAGAATTAGATTTAGAATTGACCCACTCCAGCCATTGCGATCTTTATTATTGTAGTTACTCCTGAGTTTTGACTGTTAAACAGATTAAAGCTAATCTGTTCCACTTTCCCTGCACTACCTCCTCATAAACCTTCTCATTTCTCCTCATCCCATGGCCAGTGTAGTCCCATGACAACACATGTAGTCCCTACTCAGCCCTGGGTTGGTCTAGACACCTCACTTACATCACGAACGTTGTGTTTTACAGTTACATTTAGTTTCCCTGTGCTCATCTTACCTGGGATGTTGAAACAAGGAGATGCAGTATGAAATATGTAAGGACTTGTTGCCATGGTACTCCAAAAAGTTCCCCCGCTGAACTCCGGAGTGGGCAGCGGGGCACCCTCGTGCCCTGTCCTCGGTCCACTGGCTCCAACTGACACGTCCTCCTTAAGTGGCAACGCAGGCGTTGCCAGACTGGGTGCTGCGCAAGAAAATACATTTTGTTTAGTTTTCAAGTTGTTTGCTTGAGCCAAATCTAATTTCCTGGAGTTAAACATATACCTATGCCTAAACCTACTGCTGTAAAACGGTGATGCCTTGTACAAAAACAGTTAGGTAAGGTAAGTTTATTTATATAGCGCTTTTCAGTAACGAGACACTCAGCGCTGTACATACAATTACAATACAATCACAAAGAAAATAAACACAGATACAGACACAGAAAAACAAATCAAATGATACTACAATACTTCTAAGAAATCTAAAAATCTATGAATCCTTCTGAGAAATCTAAAAATCTCTGGTCAACATTACAATGATACAGATAACATTAATAATCCTTTGGGTTTTACTGGTAAGAGCTGGTTCTAAACCAATCTTTCTAAAGAGGTAATTATATCATTAAATCGTCTATGTAGGGGAAAGCATCTTATGCTAAGAGAGAAAGATCCTTGGGTTCGCTGGTATAATGCAGTCGTAGTCCCATAATAACAGTCATTTGCATCCATTGAAATCTAACTAAGCAATCACTGAGTTCTAACTAAGGAAGTTGAGTCACTGGTGTAAAAACAGCTTTTGTTCAAATCTTTTAAGAAACTACTATTATTTTCCTTTCACTGGTAAATCAAAAAATCTATGAAAACGAGAAGAAATGAAATCCACATTTAGGTAAAAAATAAGGAGCATGGGAAAGCAACACACATAAGCAAAGATTTTGCAGGGGCATGGTGGACTCGCGAGGGTGCCAATATTTAAGTATGATCATGTGTGCAAAGAATTAGACTGTCAACACTGACGAAGGGGCCATTGTCCTTGAAAAAGAGATGGAAGTTTTATCAAACGGCCATACAGTTGCTGGGGTAGAGCATTGTATTTACAGAACATCCAGGAGAAATGTTTTGATAAGAAGCCTGTGAAGGACATATCGGGGCTCCCGAATAAGCCAAACAATAAATGTTTTGGTTCAGGCCGGCTGTGATTTTCCACCTGCCTTCAAAGTCTTACTGGCATTCTCAATTTCAAATCCAAATAGCCAAATTTCTGGTACTTTCAGTAGATCCTCAGCAAACAACTTTCTCCAAGATGAAATCATATCACTTTTGAGTCTGGGAAAAGCAGCCAGCCTGCGATTCTGTTCAAGGATCGCGTCCAGCTTGCGATTCTGCTCTCTTAACATATCAATCTGAGTGCTAAGAGCTCTAAAGATTCCTTCAAACATCCCAGGCAACTTTGCAGTGCTTTGAACAGCTGCCGATGTTTTACAAATCTTTCGATAAGCCAGGTAACCGCCAACTCCAAAAAGCAGAAATCCTGTTATCAGAAATCCAATTAAGTACAAATCTTCCACGTCCTCGACTGACATTGTTGTCAGGCACACAATCTTCCACTGCTGCCAGGAATCCATTGCGTATCTGAAGAAGAACGTCCCCTCTGGACAAGAGGGTTCCCCTTTACCCTGTCTTCCCGTCGAGAAAATTTGATCGATTACATTGAGAGACCAGCTGACCAAATCCATAATGAACAAATTAGGAGGATATGTGAACAGAGGCTCTAAGAAAAACCGACAAAAAGCTGAAGCAGGGCAAAAAAAAGTCTTGTGATGTTATTATCGTTTAAATAACCACAGAGCCCCTAAGGTGGGCTTACAACATTTTAAATGCTTTCAGTCAGTTTGTCTTGTGCATCCTGACCTCTAACAGATAAACTTTACTCACATGTTGAAGAATTTAGTATTTCTGGCAAAGTCTTCTGTTCAACATAGTTGAAATGGCGCCATTTCCAGGAACAGTACCAAATCTGGAGTCGATCGGCATCCAGAGGGTTTTCACAATGAACAAAAACCTGAGACATGACAAATGGTTATAAAAAAAAAATCATTTCAACACCTGTGTTTCTGTGTATGTTAGTGTGTGTGATTTTACCTTGTTAAGCAGAGGTAAGTAGTTTCTAACACTGCCAATTTTTCTCAAAGCTTCCCTCAGATCTCCGGCTTCACTCCCCGAAAGGTTGCGGAAGTAAACTATGCTTCTTGTGTCACAGTTCTTCTGTTTTACAGGCTGGTGAGCATTAGAAGAGGTCTAATTATTTTACTGAAATTATGCATTTTATGAGCATAGAATTTGTTGCATGCTGTTTCCTTGGATTGTTTGTGTGCAATGCTAACTTAATGTGATGAGCATGGATCTTAAGAAAAAAAAAAGCAAGGGAATAAGTCAGTAAATAAGTAAAATACTTACAAATGTGGTAAAGGACATCAAAAATGTATAAAACCCAAACTGGAAAAAGAAAACATCCTTGAATTAAAATGCTGCCATTTGCAAACACAATAAAGGTTATTTTTAATGATTGTTTGATGGCACGGCTGCTCCTCTCTGTCTTGAAACACGTTAATCTCCTGTATAAATTATTTGTAAAGGAATGCCGATGTGAAATCAGAGCTTAAGGACAACTCACCAAAGTCATTGGTTTACAGGTATTGATAACATGGAATGAAAGTTTCGACTCTTTGAAGATGATGTTCCTCCATGATAACACTTTGAAGAAATTTTGCACCACTGTCACATTTGGCAGGATGAAAAAAGCCTGAAAACAGAACAAAAAGACAAATTTTCTCAATAATCTAGATAAAATGTATTCAAACTCAAGAGCGAGTTTGCTACTAACCATTTGGGACTGAGGAATGACAAACAGTTTATCGTTTTCACACGGAACTCCATATGTCTGAAGCAGATTGACGATGTCGGCTTCTGTGTAGCACCCGTCGTAGAACTGAGGCAGGTCAGTGATGACCAGGGTAATGTTGAGCGAAAGAATCTGCAGACAAGACGAATTATGTAAGTTCAGAACAAAATGACAACAATAATTGTTACGTAGAGGTTGGTGCATGATGGAAAAACCCCACAAAAAACTTAAAATATAGGCCAACCAGCTAATACCTGCAGGGAAGAAGAGCTGAAAGCTAAACCTGAGCAGAAAGTGCAGGATAATGGTGTCAGGCTTCTCAACATTTGAAAACCATTAGAAAAAAAAAAAAAAAGAAATATTGATAACCAATAAAACAGCTCACAGCCAGAGGAAGCGCTGAAGAAAACAAAGAATAAAACAAAACCAAACAAAAAAACCAGAAGGAAGACAGAAATAAAATAGAAAACAATAATGTGAGAAAGAAAAATCTCAACTATTGGTTCCTGGAACTGTTTTATGTGCCTGGGCCTGAAACGGGGAAGCGAGATCCCATCGAGAAGAGCTTTTATTTTTAACACTAAAACTATTGGTGAGCACAGCGACCTCCCTTTATAACTGTTGCAAACACTCCAAAGCCCATGTAAAAAAATAACTGTAACAAACTTCAAATCAATTTTGCACTGCTTCACGTTGCGCTTCAGCAAGTCTGCTTTTTTCAAACTGCGTCCAGCAGAGGGGTGTACTGCAAGTAAGTCATCAATGTATTGAAAAGGTAACAGTGTAAAACACTCAATATAGGTGGCTGGAGTTGAACTTTGTACTTTAAGCATGAGAAACATTTACTGCCTTCCATGTTTTAGATGTTTTTCTACTTCAACACACCTGCTTTCAATTAATGGCTGATTAACAGGCCTTTGCTGAAGTGCAATCATTTAAATCAGGTGCGTTAAAGCGGGGAAACATCTAAAAACATGCAGGGCAGGGTTAGAAAACACTGCTTTAGAGGAACTTAAACTGGATCAAGACTGAAAGAGGGAATACTGGGTCTTTGGTTGGGGGTATAATCAGAAAGTACCACATTCTAATCAGGTTCGCTTTACCGGGTAGGTTTTACCTGCTTTTTCTAATTTGGACCCGGATTCTGCACGGGAAAGGTACCTTTATCCGCCTGGTCCTGGACATTATTAACCTGATGTCGAGTTTCTTTTTGCAAGTTGTTAATTTCTTGTTTGTCTTAAAAACTTTGATTTACAATTGACAATAAAAGCCTGCCTTATGGGAAGTATTATTAGTTTACAGATTACAAATCGAGACAACACACTTTATTTAAAGGAAATGATGGTACCGAATGTTGACAGGGTTCTCGCAATGTTTTTTAATTAAAAACAGAATATGAATGTATAGAACAATGAAATCCATGAGAAGCTGGACAAAACATTTCAGTGTAAGCAGACGACCTCCTGAACTAAACCGAAACATTATAAAATCAAGATCTGGTTTTCTAACTTAAAACCTACAATCTAGTTTAAAAACGAGCTTCCAGCAGAGACATGGAGTTTATATATCTTCAGTGACAGAGTTCAGAAAAGAAAACTTACACGTGGTGACAAGATGGTCTTCAAACTAAGAGGATCTGAGAAAAAGAACCAGAGATAAGAAGTCAAAGAGAACCAGCACCTAATAAGGATAATTCTGATCTTTATTTGCAGTTCATTTCTTACAGAGCTTGGATGGTGTCAGAAAATCTTGCATCTTCTCTCCGGGAGTCAAAGAAGATGCTTCAGTTGAAGATGCAGCTGCACCCGTCTGTTGATCAGTTCCTGTTGCTGAAGATTCCTTGTTTGGCTCAATTTGTGCAGAAGCTGCTGAAACATTTGATGCTGGACTCTCGTTAGTCTTCACATGACCTAAATAGAAAATAACATTTAATTAATGATTAGGAGCATTGTTCATAAAGCTCTTCCGAATGAAATAGAAAATTATTTAGGGAATAAAACATTATCCTGCAACCTTAACTACCTGAGATTCCTGAAACATTTGTTTTGGTCTTCAGGTTTGGATTTGGCTTCATGCATTTCTGGACCTGTGATGGATATTTCCCATCGGTCTGCTGGGTTTTTGGGTTGGTCTGTGGGCTCTGATGTGGATTAGTTGAAGGTTTAGATGGCTGAGTCTTAACTGTAGTGGTTGGTGTCAGACTCTCAGTAGGTTTTACATCTGCAGTCTCTCCTACTTTGGATTCAACACAGCTTTCAGCCTTGACCTCCTTAACTTCAACATTACAAGGTCCTGCCTGTTGCTTCTTTTCAGGAGCTGTTTTACTTCCAGTCTCAGTCTCATCTCTTGGCACCATGGTGCCAAGAGATGAGACTAATGAATTAACAGGAACAGGAGGAGGAGGCGACTCTGGTCCAGTTTTTGAAGCTGTAGTCTTGGCATTGATGTCTGCGGTGTCAAGTTCAAGATGTATTTTGATCTCGCTGGAGTCTTCAATACGCTGTTTCAGACTCTTCACACTAAAATTAAAAGAAGAAACTAGATCACACCTTTAAAAACCTTAGAATAAAACACTTATTGTTTAGGCGAATAAGTAAAAACGCACTGAATCAAGAAGTAGGACTGTTTCTTATATTTTTAGTTGGCAGTGGAAGGAGTAGTGTATTAGTACTTTCTGTATCAATAAAGTAAGACTCCAAAACCACGCAATCACTATACTTTTGTCAAAGTGGTAAATTCTATGGATGTCACAACAGCTGTCATTTTTCAAGCTATCTTGTATAAAATACTCACGATTCAACACTTCGAACTTTATTCCTGTAACAGGGGAAAAGATCAGATTAGTCGGTAAGTTTATGAATGCTGAAAACTAATTTCTTTCAGGAATTTAGCCTCGCTGTCATGTAACATGGAAGTACATACCAGTCTACTGGCATATTTGCACAACTCGCCACCACCTGGTTTACTCCTCTGGATTCAGCCATCTCAATGCATAACTAAACAAATTAAGTTAAAAAAGTTTGACTCATTCTTTTAATGCTGAAAATAAATCTAAACTCTTCAGACGTTTTAAACTGAATGCTCCAAAGTGAAAACTTAAAACCAAGGAACCATTGCGTGTTTTTACTGTCCTACCCTGTTGGCTAGAGGCAGGAAGCCGACAATTGAAGAGCAGTTTGTGACAAATCCTAAGATGGTCATGAGGAGGTTTACAGATACATCAGAGAGCTCCAGACACACCAGCCGCTCCTGCAACGACTCGAGCTCCGGAATGCGCTGGAAAGCATTTAATCAAGAATTTAATTTGAAAAACTAGGGCATTCCAACATGATATATGAACAAGGGAACCATAACTTACAGCATTGCTCCATTTCATTAGAGTTTGGTACATCATCTCCTGCAAAAACGACACCCCAGAAAATGGTTACAGTCATCATATAATACATGACCCTGCTTGCTGCTCCAAATCATTAGCGGAGACTTATCTGACGTAAGGTAAGCTCATGCATCGACAATGGGATAATGATCTAGAAGGAAATTAAATGCTTTTGTTTGTTCCAAACAAGTTTCTACAGAACTAATTAAGAACTTTAAACGATTAGGGCAGAGGAGAGGTGAATTCCTCCTGAGGGATCAAAGGTCATGGACATTCAGCGCTGGTTTTCGGTCTTGCTACTTACAAGCTGAGATTTCTCCAGATTCTCTGAATGTTTTGATATTATGGACTGTAGCTAATGAAATTCCTAAATTCCTTGCAATTCTATAATGAGAAACATTTTTCTTAAACCGTTTAACTATTTGATCACGCAGTTGTTCACAAAGTGGCGAACTCCACCCCATCCTTGCTTGTGAATGACTGAGCCTTTCCTATATACCCAATCATGACACTCACCTGTTTCCAATTAACCTGTTCACCTGAGGAATGTAAGAACCTGGTGTTTTCTGAGCATCCCTCAACTTTCCCAGTCTTTTGTGTTCTTGTCACGCTGTAACCCCAATATAACCAAATCTCCCACCTCTCAGACCACCATACCTCACTGGATCCAAGATGCATTTCCTCCAAGACCAGGTGGATGTGTAGCACTCGTCCTTTAAGGGAAACTTGCTTTTTGAGGAAATCCTTGACAAAATTGTGGCACGACTGCCAGTCATTGAAAAACACAAAAGCCTTGAATTGAAAAGAAAACGTAAACAGTCACAACACAGTAAATGAGGAATATTTGAACACATCTTAGTCTATGCACCATCAGCTATTTACCCTTCTTTGCAGTGGCAGAACCACAATGTTGTACAACAGAGTCTGAAGATTCTGCTCGGGGAAATAGTTCCACACCAGCCTGGCGACATCTTCGTGTTTGTAGGTTCCAAGCGGTAAACCCGTCACCATAATAGTAGAGAACTTGGAGGCCACAGAGATGGACGCCTAGGTGACGGAACGGTAAAACAAGGTTTTGTTTAGGAAAATTCGCAACCTAAACCCTTTCAAAAAAAAAAAAAATAAACAAGTAACTGCTCTCACCAACAAGTCCTCCTCCTTATTGATAGTCCTAAAGTCTAGGAGATAAGCATACAAGGTCACATGAAGTTCCCTGCTCCATTTAGAATATAGTTTGACTTCCTAATTTTTCCTCTTACTTGGAATGATGAACCAAGGAGACACTGTTGGAAAGACAAAGGGAGCAGTTGTCATGGTGACTGAAAATGGAGCTGTGCTGCCATCTGGAACGCCAATATTTGTCGTTGGGACGACCGGCCCGACGACGATGTCTTTGCTGTCTGGCATAGCCTTAGCTGCCAGCCGTGGTGCTGTATGTAGAAAGACAAGCTGAAGCAACAACCTTCAAATATGACGAAACATATGAAGAAAACGGCAACTCAAAGCAGCTTAAAATTTAAGGGATGTCTCCATTACTTCATTATTAGTTTGTTGAGAATTTTGCCTGAATAACCAGGGTTTTTGTTGAAAATGATTTTCCTTGACTTTTAACACACTCCACAGGCTTTATTAATATAGTTTAACACACTTTGAAAGAGGAGTTTTTATGGATGCTACAAGAGAGGCAAACAAGCCGGTTTTTAGCCGTTAATGCGGTTAGGGCTTTTTACACGGAGCCAACGCGGGTTCGCTTCAAACGTTTTCAAATTTAGTCAATTTCTCCCCTGCTTTGTGAGGACTGGACCCTCTATCAGACCAAGAACCTTTGTGGATTCTCTCAAACTGGGCTTCGTGTCAACGGGACCTTAAGCTCTGTTGTTTGAAATACTGCTGAAAGATAATTATGTGTCTTAACTAGTTAAACCACCCATCTCAGGGAGACCCAGCTTCACCCACGGTTGGAAATGTTCAAAATTCAAACTCTCTTATGGCCGATCTTCACACAATGAATTAAAACTTGCTATTCCATTCAGACACTTATTCTGATCAACTTCCATTAAATAAACTGCAGGAAAAAATATTGTAAAAGCACTGATTTTCTGAACTGAGTCCTAAGAACCAGTTAAATTAATATAGTTTTAAGATTCTAAACAGATTAATAACTAATTAAGACAATTTTTTAAATTCTGCATCTTATGAGAATTATTACAGTATTGTATAAACAAAAACTTCTTGAACTTTTGGAAACATTAGCCGTACGCAGTGATTTGATGTTGGTCGTTGGAAGTTTTATCCTGAAGATGTTATGTGCGAAGCGGCCTTTCAGGAGGCTGTACCAAACCCCGATCCGATCAGCATCAGCAGCAGACTCAAACTCGATGAACACCTGAAACAGAACATGCCAGAGTCAGAAGGGAGGTGTTTTAAACTCTCGTCAACAAGTACAGGAGTGTATGTTTCCACCTTGTTGAGCAGAGGAAGGTAGTTTTTAACAGAGTCGATTTTTCTCAGAGTTTCCCTGAGATCTCTGGCTTCGCTCGGTGAGATGTTCTGGATGTAGATGGTACTGGTTCCGTCATCAGTGACTGGCTGCTCAAGGACAAAACAAAACACCCGTATGTGCTTGAGTCGATTATTTAAACCCTCATTTAACGGCATGAATGATTTAAGAAACCAAGTTATGATGTAAATACATTCATACAAGAAGAATAAACTGGATTATTTTTGGGGGGAAATGTGTGGTTACTTACAATGTTGATCGTTTCCATTAGAGATTTATAAAATCCAAACTGAAACAAGAACAAAATAAAATTACCAAACAGAAGGAGCTCAGTGTCTAGTGTTTCTGACGTTTGATATTTGAAAAACACTTAAATATAGAAAACAGAACTCAATAACATTATTCTTTACTTGCTCCTCACTTGGGAAATTGTGTCCAGCAGCAGCAAAACGACAGGCAAACAAAACACACCAAAATAAATTATATGACTTAATAAATAGTAGTAGAAATCATTACTGAACATGAATGAAGCTGTAGCTTCATACTTTCTTTAACATAGAAAGTACTCCTGCTTCAGTTTGTCTGTGTTTTTAGTGTCTGCTCTGTGGGTTGCTTTCACTGAACCAGGTTCTGCTGGAGGTTTTGATTCAGCGCAGTACGATCGATTCCAACATTTTAATTTACTATATATTACTATGTATTTAATTGAATATTTAATTGAATATTTAATTGAATTGCATTCAAGCCTTTCTAGTTACAGCCACCATGATACCAGGGGATATTTTACATACTTCAGCACTGTTGTTTATACTTTAAGACCTGCTACATAAATGACTGATTTCTAGAAATTCAGAAGAATGGAACTAAAATTCAATTCAATTCAAAGATACTTTATTGATCCCCGAGGGGAAATTAGAATTCCAGTACAACCCATCCAAACATACATCATGACACAAGACAATGGGGGGACGGGTCACCGAGGCTTTGCTGCCCACTCACAGGCGCTGCCCTTGCTAGATGAGAAAAGAGGCCACATTAGGTAAGTAGAGGGAAAAAATCATATTTCACACTTTATCCTTAGCAGGATACAGTTTGAGATTGCAAAAAACCTCAGCACAAAGAAGCAACAAGTTGACAAAACAACATCATGCCGGGAACGGTGAAGGTGGTGTGAGGGGGTGCAAATGTTTATCTTGAGCATGTGTGTGTGTGCAAGTGAGTGTGTGCAAGTAAGTCCATGAAGCACTGTCACAGAGGCCATTGTCCTTGATGGTTCGTTGGAAGGTTCATCAACCGGCCACAAAGTTCTGAGCAGGTCCACAGATGTCCTCAGGGAAGGGAGGGGGCAGAGGGAGCAGAGCGTCATGTTTACATAACTTCCAGGAGAAGTTGAAGATAGCCAGCCATCAAGGCCGCGCAGGGGAGCCAGATTCAGAAAAACAATAATTATTTGGGTTAGGCTGACTCTTAATTTTCCGTCGGCCTTGAGAGTCTCGCTGGTGCTTCTCAAAGGCGAATCCAAACAGCCAAATTCCTGGTCTTTCTGCCAGATCCGAGCGAACAACTTTCTCCAAGATTTATCCCATTTCACCCCTGAGTCCAGGAACCGCAACCTGCCTGCAATCCTGTGTAAGGATCACATCCAGTCTGTGATTCAGCTCACGTAACATCTCAGTCTGAGTGTTGATCGCTCTGAAGATCCCTTCATACATGCCAGGCAGCGTCACAATGGCCAGAACAGCTGCTGACATTCTCTGAATTTCTCGATATGCCAGGTAACCGCTGACTCCAAAAAGCAGAAATCCTGATATCAAACATCCAATTATATACACATCTTCCACATCCTCGACTGACATTATCGACAGACACACAATCCTCCACTTCTGCCAGGAGTCCATCGTGTATCCGGAGAAAAATGTCCCGTCCGGGCAAGTGGGCTCTCCCGACCCCTGTCTTCTCCTCCAGAAAATTTGATCAATTGCATTGAGAGACCAGCTGACCAAATCCATAACTAAGAATTTGGAAGATATGCAAGAAGAGGCTCCAAAGACAAGACACAGAGCTGAAGCAGGGCAGATATGGGAGGGGGTGGGAGACAGAGAAAAAGCGTCCACCTCCACCGAGAGCAGAAAGCAGAAAATACAGACTAGAGCTGTAAATAATATTTATTTTGCTAATCGATTATTCTGTCGACTATCTTTTTGATTAATCGATTAATGATCGGATAGCAAAACGTTCTGGATAGCCCATATTTACAGACAAAGGTTTTTCATCTTAAATGCAAAATGTATATATATTTTTTGTGTAATTTTGATCTAATTGCTGCTCTGAGCGGGTTGTTATTTCAGCTAACAGCATGTTTTAGAGTCCGTTTTACTCCAGTTAACGATTATTCGATTACTGAATTAGTTGACAATTATTTCAATAATTAATTAATCCGATTAATTGTTTCCACCATATACAAGGCATCCTTGAAATCTGTTATGGGGTTATTTAAACAGCAGGAATTATTGTTTTTTTTATCCAATTCTTATCTATTAGCTTGGTTTGGAGACATGAAATACATACTAAAAACAACTTGGTATATTTTCAGCCTACTTACTGGTGTCATTAGAATCCCACTGCTCACGATCTCCACACCGAGTTTAGATCCATTGAAAAGCAAGCACTGTTTCGCAGCTAGGAAAACATCCTTTGCATTCTCATAACTTGGCATAAGGGCAAAAGCCTGGAAGACACAAACAAACACACATTTAGACCCGCAATGATCAGTTTAATCAAATAAATGACTCATCCCTGTAAGGGTTATATGCCGAGCCTACCATGCATGCCTGAGGAATCACGTAGATATTTTTGTCCTTATACTGAAATCCAAATTTGTGAAGCAGATCGCTGAGGCCGCTCTCAGTGTAGCAGCCGTCCTCATACTGTGGCAGGTCGGTTATTAATAAAAGCCTGGACTGAAGTGAAAAGGGCTGGTAAAGAAAGAGGTGAGTTAAAATTAGCTCAGGTTGGAAAGGCAGGAGTACCCAACGAGGCAGCTGTATGCTGCAAAATGATCACCAATTAACACTCATCTACAGGAAACAGGAAGTAGAAAAACTGCTTTGAGTTTAGAGTAAGCACCACAAAGTCTGATCACTTTCCTCTGAATAGTTTGTTACAAGAGCGTTGCTCAAATTGTTTTATTTTTTAAACAGCTTATATTCTCATCTTTCTGCTGGATGGATTTGTATTTTTCTTGTTTTAGAAGTTTTGGGATGTTTCTGCAGATATGTTTGGTTGTGAATTTTGAAAAACTGAAGGTTTGTTTTGGAACTGAACTGGTCAATAAAAAGCTTCCTCGTACTGTTGGATTATGTAGATTAGTTCTGCAACATGTATTGATTTTGTCCTCCTGATAGAAGGATGGTTGGAGTCTGAGTCACTTGAATTAAAATGTTTTTTGTTACTGTTGGGCTTTATATCTCAGCCCTGTTAACTACTTTGAGTTTAACTCCCACACGCCTTCTCTGACTACCTAAGGCTCCAGATAAGTCTCCACATGTGGAAAAGAGTTTATTAGATCTTCCTCGGATTTCATTTTGAAACCTCACCGACACTGAAAATAGCTATATTTTAGTCTTCTTCACTCTGTAACGGCATGCTCACTGAAGAGAGTTGGTGCCACGCTGTGTCTTACTCATGGTGCATTCAAGGGTCTAAAAAGATTGGATTTTTTCATTTCCAACCTTTTAGTCTTGAGAAAGGGTCAAGCAAGCGGGAAACTGCGTGAGTCCAGCCACCTGCTCTTTGTATCCACACACAAAACATTAAGACTTCCTAAAAATACATAAGTGGTATGAGAACTTACTTTTGGGGACATGATGATATTATGGGCAAGACAACCTGTGAAGAACAGTAAAAAAGTTGAGCAGGAATTATACTAGTTTTTAAATGCCTGACTTTAAACAGATCCCAAAGACGTCTTACGGATGTTTTGTGGACGCAGCAGACTTCTGAGCCTCTCTCCAGCAGTAAGACAGGAATCTAAACCAGCTGGTGGCTCAAGTTTGACAGACAAAGACGCTTCAGTGGACATGTCTGAAACACTGCTTACAGCTGAAAGCGGGTCCGTTTGGGTCTTCTTGTCAGAATCTAAAAGAAAAGAAAGGAAAAGGAAAGTTATTATTGTTATTGACAACTGCAGAAAGACAATTGGATGATTATTTCTTTGTCTGATTGTTTTGTGTACAAATATTTTCTGGTTATCGTCTCTTAGGAAAGCAGTGTAAACAGACATTTTTAATGCTCTTCTGGTCCATTTGGAAACATCTACTTATTCATCCATTCAACAGGTTAGTCAAAGATCCCTCCCCAGCTACACTGAGGCAATCCCAAGCCATATCATTTCCTTGGCAACTCATATCTGCAACAAGGTTTCCTTCCAGCAGGACTTGTCTAAAAACATCTCCCAAGAAAGGTGTCTAGAGAGGCATCCTTATCACTGCCCAAAATATCTTAACTGACTTTTGTTGATGCCATTTGTTAGGTTAAGCATGTTCACAGTAGTTAGGTTCTTTACCCTATCCCCTTTTTTCGTACTCGTCGTCTTCTGCTTTATCCGGGACCGGGTTGCGGGGGCAGCAGACTCAGCAGAGACGCCCAGACGTCCCTCTCCCCAGACACCTCCTCCAGCTCCTACGGGGGAAGCCCAAGGCGTTCCCAGGCCAGCCGAGAGACATAGTCCCTCCAGCGTGTCCTGGGCTTCCTCCCGGTGGGACGTGCCTGGAACACCTCCCGAGGAAGGCGTCCAGGAGGCATCCAGTATAGATGCCCGGCCACCCTACGGAGGAAGCTCATTTCAGCCGCTTGTATCCGGGATCTCGTTCTTTCGGTCATGACCCAAAGTTCATGGCCATAGGTGAGGGTAGGAACGTAGACCGACCGGTAAATTGAGAGTTTTGCTTTTTGGCTCAGCTCTCTCTTCACCACAACGGACCGGCACAGCGCCCCCATTACTGCGACAGCCGCACCGATCTGTCTGTCAATCTCCCGAGATAAGACCCCGAGATACTTAAACTCCTCCACTTGAGGCAGGAACTCCCCTCCAACCTGAAGAGGTCAAGCCACCCTTTTCCGGTCGAGAACCATGGCCTTGGACTTGGAGGAGCTGATCTTCATCCCAGCCGCTTTACACTCGGCTGCGAACCACCCCAGCGCATGCTATAGGTCTTGGCTAGAGGAGTCCAGCAGGACCACGTCATCCGCAAAAAGAAGAGACGAAATCCACTGGTCCCCAAACCAGACCCCCTCCGGCTCTTGGCTGCACCTAGAAATCCTGTCCATAAAAGTTATGAACAGGACTGGTGACAAAGGGCAGCCCTGCCGGAGTCCAACATGCACCGGGAACAGGTCCGACTTAGTGCCGGCAATGCGGACCAAACTCCTGCTCCGCTTGTACAGGGACCGGATGGCCCCTAGTAAAGCGCCCCCGATTCCATACTCCTGGAGCACCCCCCACAGGGCATCACGAGGGACACAGTCCAATGCTTTCTCCAGGTCCACAAAACACATGTGAACCAGTTGGGCAAACTCCCATGAACCCTCGAGTACCCTGTAGAGGGTATAGAGCTGGTCCAGTGTTCCACGGCCGGGACGAAAACCACACTGTTCCTCCTGAAGCCGAGGTTCGACTATTGGCCGGACTCTCCTCTCCAATACCCTGGCGTAGGCCTTACCAGGGAGGCTGAGGAGTGTGATCCCCCTGTAGTTGGAACACACCCTCCGGTCACCCTTCTTATGAAGGGGGACCAACACCCCAATCTGCCAGTCCAGAGGCACTGTCCCCGACCGCCACGCAATGTTGAAGAGGCGTGTCAACCATGACAGCCTCACAACATCCAGAGACTTGAAGTACTCAGGGCGGATCTCATCCACCCCCGAAGCCTTGCCACCGCGGAGCTTTTTAACCACCTTGGTGACTTCAGCCTGGGTGATGAAAGAGTCCGACCCCGAGTCCCCAGCCTCTGTTTCCACCAGGTAATGCGTGATGGCAGGATTTATTACAGGTAAATCTTATTGAGACACAAGGTCTTCTTTGCAAGAGACACGTTTCGGTGAGCACTGCTCTCTTGGTGGCATATCCCTCCATTCATCCATCCATCCATCGTCTAAACCCGATTTTCTGTGCAGGGTCGACAGGAAGCTGGTTCTTATCTTTAGGTCATTGGGAGAGGGGTAGGGTGCACCCTGGACCGGTTGCCAGTGGAGTAGCATTTGATTTTTCCAGCTGCTTGTGCCTCCAATGTCACTGTCATAACTAAGGGTTGGAACATAGATCAACCGCTGAATGGAAAGATTTGCTTTCTGGATTAACTCTCCCTTTACTAAAGCAGACCAGTTTCATGTGTCAATACCTGAGGACGCTCTGCACCAATCATCTTATCGATCTCCATCTCCTTTTTGCCCGTCCACTCCTCTTGATTAAGGCACTAAAGTGCTTTCAATCTGAAGGTAAATCTATGCTCATGTAGCTAGGAGCTTAAACGACACGTCTTGGCATCTGATAGACACCTTTTGTCTTAAAACAACCTCTAGTTCTAAATCAGTTGTACAGTTGAGTTACCTGCTACAACTGAAATCTTCTCGCAAGGTTGACATTCTTGTGTTGTTGAGGCCGTTTCAGCTTTGGAATCCAGGACTACATCAGGAGGTTCAGCGGCTCTATCCTCCGGCTTTGATTCAGATGTACACATTGTGGATTTAATGAAGGCCGCTGGTACAGTAGAGGTAGCACGGGCGACATCGTTATGAGGCTCCGACAGGACAATATTTGCTCCTGTTTTCAAAGCAGGAGGCTCAGCGCTGACTTCTGGTGTCGCTGCTTCAAGGTTTATCTTGATCTCACTGGTCTCTTTTAGACGCCGATTTAGATCCTTCACACTAGAAATCAAAAAGGACATATCAAGTCAGTTGCTGCAAATAAATATTCACCTGGCCATTAGATGTAGCTCAGTGGCATCATTACAGGCTTCCTTTGCTTCACAGACATATTAAAAAGGTGATACTTACCACTCAATACGCCCAACCTTGCTCCTGTCAAGGGAAAAAAAAAAAACTTGATTATTTTAACCAAAAAGAAAAAGTGGTTGCTATACACATAATTCTTTTCCTCTCAAATACCATTATTCCTGCTCTTCCTTTTTGTGCATTAAAGCAAAAACACTGATCATTCATTAAATTACAATCAGCTACATAATATGCATTGTTCTCCTTTAGGCAACCAAAAGGGGCTTGGGCTGCCCTTGACCCCTGAAGGTGTCCTGTGGTATCTGGCGCAAGGACGTTACCAGAATATCCTGCAAGTCCTAGAAGACTCTAGGTGGAGATCAGGCTTGACTTGTTTTCTCTGCACATCCTAAAGAAACTCGATTGGAATGAGATCCAGGACATTTGAAGGGCAGGGTGAATTATCTACTAAAAGAGGCCACATCCATAAAGGAATATTGTTTCATGAAACGTTGTATATGGTACAAACCATTGCTTAAGTATGAGGTACTGTACATGTCAAAGTAAAACTCACATGGATGGCAAGATCCAAGATTGCCCACAGCACCACACAACCTCCTTCCCTCAGTACATCCTGGCGCCATGTGTTCCTTAGGTAGGCGACGCACAAGAACCCGGCCATCCATGTGATGTGAAAGAATAAGATCAAGCCAACTACTTCCATTACTCAATGGTCCAGTTCTGATGCTCATTGTTGGTTCTTTCTGCTGTGGACTTGGGGTGAGCATGGACACCACTAGGATAATAAAATGTATTTCACTCTGTATTTGACACCTTTCTACCAGAATCAGCATCAACTTCCTCAGCAATTTCAGCTACATCAACTTGTCTGTTGGATCGGACTACGCGGGTCATCCTTCGCATCCCACATGCATCAACAAGCCTCACCATCATTCCTGGCTGGAACCACTTCTGATGGCTGGAGACCAGGAACACCCCACAAGACCTGCTGGGATGATGTTCTGACCCAGTCCTCTGGCGTCACAATTTGGCCTTTGTCAAATCCTTTCGCTGCACAATTTTACAAATAGGTTCTTTGGGAGGAGCAAGCAGCACCCCGTGAGAGCTTAAGGTCAGCCCACTTAGCTTGACGCATCAAAGATCTTGCTTCAAAATTTCAGACACCCCCAATTCATTGGTATAGTCTGGGCAGCTCGTCATAAACCCGAGTCTCCATTCTGAATTGAAGTGATTAATAACACTTTGTGCTAAAAACCCTCGACACCTTGGCCAACATGTTTTCCTCAACACAAAAACCCTTTTATCTCTTGAAAATGCACTTTGTGAATTTCTCAGGCAGCCTCTCAGGACCTCAGTTAGTAATTATCTACTCATTAACTTTGATGTCAAACCCCCAAATTACTGACAACGTACCAAGCATATGTAGACAAATCGTTCCTCAAAGGCATCGCCTGCAGCACCTTTGCAACACCACTGGCTGAGGCCATCTCAATGCAAATCTGTGAGAAGAAATCATCAACGTGTAAAACATGGCATTACTTTAAGTGCAATCATAACAAGCTTAAATTGTTTTAAATTAATGAAGACATTCTCATTTATAAAACCTGGCTAACTGTATGTTTCTGTTTTGTTTTCATCACTACTATATACAGTTAACTAAACAGCAAGATTCAAAAAGAATAAACACAACATATTTTTACTCTAATTACTGTTAAATGTATTAGTATAGAGGATAAAACTGAACATCATCTTTAAATGTATTAAATGTGATCTCGACCCTGGCAGTGTCCAGCTGAATGAAGCGATTATTGTTCTTGAAAAACAATTAAAGATGGTTTTCTTTTGGCAAAATAATCTGAAAGCTGCTGCATTTTAATGTGACGTATGCAGGCGTTCGGGTTATTGTACCCGGTTGGTGAGTGGCAGGATGCTGACAAAACTGGCGATGATGGCCACTTCCTTCATGACAGTCTTAATGAGATCCACATTCGTTTCATAGGTCTCCACACTCAGCAGCCGCTTCTCCAGCAAGAAAAACTCTGGAACATACTGAAAATACAAAACCAGGAGATTATCAAAGCACACCGCTTTATTCAACCGACTGTGTATCAAAAAAATAATAATTATAACTTACGCCATTGCTCCATTTCATCAGATTTCTGTACATCCTTTCCTGTAAAGACAAAACCGCACAGATAGAGGGGAAAACTACAAGTTACCCAACAAGCTGAAAATTAAATAAAACAGAATGAATTTCCTGCCAAAGTTAAAGCCTAAAGAGCATCGCTCAGATAATTTTCCTTGGTATCCATACCTCACTGCATCCAGGATGCATGTCGTCAAACACGAAGTGGACGCTGAGAAGGCAGCCGCCAACAGAAATGGGATTTTTGACACAATCTGAGACAAAACTGCAGCACGCCTCCCAGTCACAGAAAAACACAAAGGCCTATTGGTAAAAGGCAGCAGAAGGAAAACCCAAAGGTTCGTTTAAAAAATACATTCCAGCTGATGTTTCCAAACTGTAACTTTAAGGAAAAAATATATTTCTATGTCTGCTGGATTCATTTTGTTGCAACTGACACTAGGGCATTATTTTCCATATCTACTGTGCTTTATTTGAGCATTCTGCTCAGCAGCATGGTTGGTCTTCATACCACAGGGACATGGAAACACGGTAACAATCCTTTCTGTGCATTCATCATAAACTCGTCTTCCTGTGCAACAACTAGTTTCCGAAACTCATCAGGGTTTTAATTGCAGCCAAAGAGGGTTTATAACATATACAAGTAATTTTAATGGACCATGTTTACTTCTGAAGAAGTAAACAACACAGTAAGAAGACCATCATGTTAGCTATTCGCTCTTTTTTTGCCGATATTTGAACACTCCATCCTCCTAAAACTTAAGTCTTTATGAAAACAGTTTTTTAATGTTAACAAAAAAAGTTTGTGTCTCCAGCTTCAACAAGTGATTTAATTTTCACATATGGGGCCCCTCAGGGCTCTGTTTTCGGACCACTTTATATCCTTTCCCTAGTTCATATTTATGGAATATTACATCTTTTACCAAACATATGCTGATGACACACATTTTATATTTCTACTGTCTCTTGCAGTTCCTGAGTCAGTGTGATCATAATTTCAGTGACTGAATAGGTTAGAATTGCCCTCAATTCAATGCAGACAAGACTGAAGTCATTGATTTCAGAAATTCAAGGTTAAAGATCAACACTCAGCTAGACTCAAGGCTAAATATCAAAGAGAACAAAATAAACTTAAGGACTTAGACCTACATTCAAAGTCCACATAATGACTATTGCGAAGTCAATCCATCTTAAAATCCTGATAACAATAAAGGGAATCCTGCTAAAACAAGTCAGAAAGCCAAGTGCATGCTTACATTTTCAAGAGGTTAGATTATACTGTTGTCTACTGGTGTTTGTAGGGAAAGAAAAATCAATCAGGCAGCTCATACAAAATGCTCCATGATTGATGCTATGCAAATAAACTCGCCTGGCCTTGAAATTGACATGATCAAAGCATCCCACCCGCGGGTAGAAAAACTGAATTACAACCGAGTCATTAATGCTGAGCCACTGACTGGCCAAGAATTAGCAATAGCAATGTTTACAGAGTCAGTTATTGAAGGTTTAATTGGTCATTAAACATTACAATAACCTGAGACCTCATGTAAATGAGCAAACAATTACTCCTCAGAAATAAGTTTGAGCCACAACTTGCGGCAGTTTCTTGAATTTCATCTCATCTTTTCACAAACAAGAAAACTAAATAAAGCAATATTAGTGCTATAAGACCACACCAACCATTAGGCTCTGACATTGGTGCATTAGGCAACATTAATGCATGAATCGGTGTGCAGAAACAGTTCCTTACCCTCCTCTGCAGTGGAAGGACCAAGATGTTGTAATAGAGAGTCTGAAGGTTCTGTTTGGGGAAATAGCGCCACACGAGCTTCGCGACATCCTCATGTTTGTAGTTTCCTTCTGGTAAACCAGTCAACATGATGGTGGAGAACTTGGAGGCTGAAGGAGGAGGCGTCTACGGGACGTAAAGTTCAGAGAAAATAAGAAAACCAAAAGAGAAGAAATGCTTCAACTGATTCATAAACACTGGAAGTTCAGTCAGTTCCGCTTTCACTCATATGCATAAGTTTCTCTTCTTTTTTGCAAAAAAAAACACATTAAGATTTTGATTTCTTATAAAGGAAAAAGAGGCCTCACCAAAACCTGTATTTCTCCTCTGACTGTCAGAAACTCTGAGAGAGAAAAATAAACAGCATCAGTCAAAGTTACCAACAGAAAGTCTGGCAGAGAGTCTGGTATGTCTGCATCTTGACTTCTCTTACTGGGGATGTTAAACCAAGGACACACAGTTGGGAAAACATAGGGTGCAGTTATCATGGTGACCCAAAAAGGCGGAGTGGTGCTCTGAGGAATGATGTACTTTCCTTTTGGTATTTGAGCCTCAGAGAGCCTCTCCTCACTTTCTGGCAGAGCTTTCAGTGGCTGTTTTGGTGCTGCAGAAACAAAAACAAACAGAGTGTTTGGTTACTTTTTATTAGGGAAGTGATAAAATATCAGAGCAAATAAGGTCTGTATGTTCCATTACAGGTTAAACATCGTTTTTTGTTTTTTAGATGAAAAACATTGTGTGAACCCCTTTAAACAGCCCCCCGATCACAAGAAACCTCTGGTATCCTAATTCCTGTAAACACGTTCTTTAAGAAAGTTCTTGCTGGTAAAACAGCAACAATCTGGTCATTTTAGAGTCTGCTTGGGGCACTTATTAAACAATAGCTTAAATGTACAAAAACAGGTCCTGGTTTGGGAAAACAGCTTTTCCCAAACTCTTCGGAATTTTGGCAAAGTGTCTTTGCTTTATACTCCCCTGTTTATATTACATTTGTGGGCAGATGTTTGACAATACAGGTCCTTCTCAAAATATTAGCATATTGTGATAAAATTCATTATTTTCCATAATGTCATGATGAAAATTTAACATTCATATATTTTAGATTCATTGCACACTAACTGAAATATTTCAGGTATTTTATTGTCTTAATACGGATGATTTTGGCATACAGCTCATGAAAACCCGAAATTCCTATCTCACAAAATTAGCATATTTCATCCGACCAATAAAAGAAAAGTGTTTTTAATACAAAAAACGTCAACCTTCAAATAATCATGTACAGTTATGCACTCAATACTTGGTCGGGAATCCTTTTGCAGAAATGACTGCTTCAATGCGGCGTGGCATGGAGGCAATCAGCCTGTGGCACTGCTGAGGTCTTATGGAGGCCCAGGATGCTTCGATAGCGGCCTTTAGCTCATCCAGAGTGTTGGGTCTTGAGTCTCTCAACGTTCTCTTCATAATATCCCACAGATTCTCTATGGGTTTCAGGTCAGGAGAGTTGGCAGGCCAATTGAGCACAGTGATACCAGGGTCAGTAAACCATTTACCAGTGGTTTTGGCACTGTGAGCAGGTGCCAGGTCGTGCTGAAAAATGAAATCTTCATCTCCATAAAGCTTTTCAGCAGATGGAAGCATGAAGTGCTCCAAAATCTCCTGATAGCTAGCTGCATTGACCCTGCCCTTGATAAAACACAGTGGACCAACACCAGCAGCTGACACGGCACCCCAGACCATCACTGACTGTGGGTACTTGACACTGGACTTCTGGCATTTTGGCATTTCCTTCTCCCCAGTCTTCCTCCAGACTCTGGCACCTTGATTTCCGAATGACATGCAGAATTTGCTTTCATCCGAAAAAAGTACTTTGGACCACTGAGCAACAGTCCAGTGCTGCTTCTCTGTAGCCCAGGTCTGGGGAATGCGGCACCTGTAGCCCATTTCCTGCACACGCCTGTGCACGGTGGTTCTGGATGTTTCTACTCCAGACTCAGTCCACTGCTTCCGCAGGTCCCCCAAGGTCTGGAATCGGCCCTTCTCCACAATCTTCCTCAGGGTCCGGTCACCTCTTCTCGTTGTGCAGCGTTTTCTGCCACACTTTTTCCTTCCCACAGACTTCCCACTGAGGTGCCTTGATACAGCACTCTGGGAACAGCCTATTCGTTCAGAAATGTCTTTCTGTGTCTTACCCTCTTGCTTGAGGGTGTCAATAGTGGCCTTCTGGACAGCAGTCAGGTCGGCAGTCTTACCCATGATTGGGGTTTTGAGTGATGAACCAGGCTGGGAGTTTTAAAGGCCTCAGGAATCTTTTGCAGGTGTTTAGAGTTAACTCGTTGATTCAGATGATTAGGTTCATAGCTCGTTTAGAGACCCTTTTAATGATATGCTAATTTTGTGAGATAGGAATTTTGGGTTTTCATGAGCTGTATGCCAAAATCATCCGTATTAAGACAATAAAAGACCTGAAATATTTCAGTTAGTGTGCCATGAATCTAAAATATATGAATGTTAAATTTTCATCATGACATTATGGAAAATAATGAACTTTATCACAATATGCTAATATTTTGAGAAGGACCTGTATACTAGCAAGCCAACATGTGCCTCTTTTCCAGTAATGGGTCCAGCTCCGAACACCTCCACTCCGCTCATCCCAACTCTACTCAGCACAGAACCTGATGTGTTTCCATGAACTCACTGAAAGCAGGAGTTATGAATTGAAGCCCCGCCTCCAGCCGCCGGCGTTGTGTCGCTATTAAACGTTACTGTCTAATCGTTCGATCTGAACCTACCAAACATGAAATAAGTTTCAAGTACAAACATACAAAGCAAAATAAACACTTACACGTCTTTTAGTTGTATGAAGGACCAATCCTTCATAACTATGGTCCTCAATAGTTTTGTAGTCGCTCGAGTTTGAATTTTCCCCGGTACTGTGGCGGTAAAATCCGTGACTTGACATTCTCTACGCTACCTCGGCCTCACCATATCTCGTCTCTCCTTCAAGCAGCCGCCAACATACCGCTGACCGCCCTGGCCAATCAGTGAACAGCAGTCTGTTCACGTCACATTTCGGTCCTGCTAAGCCCCAATGGGACCTGCTGCTGAGCAGGTACCCAGCTGGAAAACCCAGTAATGAAAATGCTTGCAAAATGGGCTGAGTGGAGCCGGCCAACGCACAGAAAAGAGGCATACGGTTTGGTGTCTTTACCAAGAGGAAATCGGATATTCTCCTCATCATTCATCCACTTATGTTTTACGTATTTTGATCCATTTGTTGATCACGTCAGAAGGAACGTTTAGATATTTGAATCTGTGTTTGTCTGTACAAACAGAAACGGCTATGTTCAAGGATGTATTCGTCTTTGGCATTGCACTATGATGCTGCTAAGCTTTTGACATTGCATTCCTTTTTTGCCATAAATATGCTTCTTCCTGTGTAGGTGCTAAATTAATGACTTTGATCAATTTTTATCTTGTATTCTCAGTTTATGGTGATATTTTCCTACTTTTTTCCAGTCATAGTTCTCTTTTTCTCCTATAGGTCTCCTTAAAAACATGTAGTAATAAAAAAATAAATACATTTCAGAAAATATTAATATTAAAGCAGCATAATTTAGTATTTCCTTACGTTGTGATTTATTTTTGCTTCGTGGTACTTTCAGCCTGTTGACTGTGTGGAGGAAGCCCACTCTCATGAGGCTGTACCAAACTCCGAGGCGATCTGCATCATAAACCGTCTCAAATTCAACAAAAACCTGAAAACACAGAAAGAAATACATTAGGCCTCCTTCTTTACATAAATATGAACATGGATGTGTAAATGTCGGTTTAATACCTTGTTAAGAAGTGGCAGGAAGTTTCTAACAGAACCGATGCTTCTCAAAGCTTCCCTGAGTTTAATGGTGTCGCTTGGTGAGATGTTCTGGATGTAGATTATACTCGTTCCATCATCTTTCATGTTCTGTCCCAGCGTCAGCATTGAAAACAACCAGAGATGCACATTATTTCTGCTTTTCCTCCATTTATTACCCCAGTTCCACAGTAATTTAACTAAATGTTGCTAACAAAACACAAAAATAAAACGTTTTGGTAAACAGGCAAAATTAAGGACGCCTTCAATCCCTTCTGTGACCTACAGTGTATAACTTTTGGTACAGAAAAGTTTAGGAGGTGTATCTTCAAAGCAAAGCGTCTTGTACGGGCTCTTCACTTTGAGCACACAAAGAGCAGCTTGGCATTAAAAGGTCACCAATATGTTTGACCTTTAAGTAGGCAGGCAGAGAGGTTTAATTCTAATACATGAGTAGCCTGTGCAGAGATGTTAAAAAGGCTTTACTGAAATATACATAGACCCATATCAAGCTCCTATCAATCTCTATTCCAAAGGAGTCCGTGTGAGTGCAAACGAAACGCAGCATGTTTAAAAGCAGCAGCATCAAAGCAGGAAAGTTTTCCAGAAAGTGGATGTGAGGTGGAGGTCAGGAGGTGGAGTCCAGTCCTGACTGAGTGTGAACCATAAAGTGATGTGGGGAAAAGGAAAAGGTCTGGCGTGTGGTCAGGTTACTTTAAATTAAAGAATAAACTGACTAGATGTTTCCACTGAATTCATTTGAATCCAGCGAAATGTCATTTTTATATCGAAGATTATTTATAAGCTCAAGAGATCTTAAAGCATTGTTAGTTCAAATGAAAGTTTGCTTATACCATGTCGTTCCTATAGAGAACAGGTTTCTCCTTGCAAGTCTAATCTTCATGCCATTAACATAACTGAGACCTGCAGAGTCCAAGATGGAGCACTTTAAGCTTTATGTAACTGTCCACAATTGAACCTTCTTACTATAACCTTCACACTAAACCTGCTGGGACATTTGCCAACTACCAGATCTTATCCACCTTCAATAAATTGTTCTCAACAGTTGGACACCTACTTGTTTGTTGAAAATAGTTGTAATGTTTTTGCAGCTGCCAAATTGAGGAAGGGTATCCTAACTTTTCAGGATCATACAATAAAAGGCACAACTAGACAGCGGAGTTAAATAAGGCTGTGACCAAACCATCCAGGAGTGTTTTGAGTTACTTACCAGAGGCGTTGCATCGATGAGAGATCTATAAAACCTGAGCTGAAACGCAAACATCGGGAGTGATCAGAGCTGAAATTAAAACTTTAGAATATCTTTTGGCGAACACAGACTTCAATACAGAGTTATTAATGTAAAGTGTGTGACTAGTCTGTGAGAATTATTATATATTTCATGGTTTATATGCATTTTAGCTGGAACCGGGGGAAGTATGTTTTCATGCTTACCGGTGTCATTACCAAGTCTTTTTTCACAATGTACAGGAAGAGTTTATGCTCTTTGAATGTGAGATGGCCATGCACCGACGCCCAGAGGAGGCCAGTTACGGACTGTTCATTTGGCATGAGCACAAATGCCTGAAAGGACAGAGTTAGAAAACATAACTGCAGAAAAACAAACATGTACACCTTACAGATTTTTTCTGGTTTTGCTTCATTTTTCACACATAAGCGTTTCAGATCAATCAAATTTGGATATAAGACGAAAATAATCTCAGTCAACACAAAATGCAATTTTAATGGATGATTTCATTTATTAAAGGGATAAAAAGCATCTGAAAAACTTTTTCCCTGTTAAATTATAAATGAACTGTGAATAATAATATGTTTGGGTTTAGTTTCGCTAACTACGCCCACCTTGGTTACAGCAAAACCCTTATAAGTATATTTTACATACTTAAATAGAACCTGTGTGACAACATGAAGTAGGCTAAAAGATTTTCAGAAGCAACACGGACATTGACATCTGTCAGTCTACAAACCACACTGAGGCATTATTCACAAATGGAGAAAACATGGAACAGTGGTGAACCTTCCCAGGAGCAGTTGGTTGGTTTAAATTAGCCAAATAACCCACGAACAACTCATCCAAAACATAGAACAACATGTAAAGCGCAGCAGACCTCACTTGTCTCAGTTAAGGACATAGTTTATGATTCAGCAATAAGACAGAGCCTCCATGAGAATGTTCCACTATGAGAACACAAAGGCCCGTGTTAAACACATTAATAATCTGGTAAAAAACATCCTGATTAAACTCAAAACCCTTAGAGAATTATTCTATGGACTAAGGAGGCAAAAATTGGAAGATCCTGTTAAATCTGGTGTAAAACTAACAGCATTTCAGAAAAAGAACACCATACTGCAAGTAAAGCATGGTGGTGGTATTGTGATGGTCTGGGGATGCTTTGCTGCTACAGGACCTGGAAGACTTGTGATGGAACCATGAATTCTACACTATAGAAAATCCTCAAGTAGCTCCGGCAATTGATTCGTGACCTTAAGCTCAAGCGCCCTTAGTTATCCAACAGAACAATGATCCAAAGAACACCTGCAAGTCCATCAACGGAATACATTTAGATTTTGATCTGACTTATTCAAAGTCTGGATTTAAATCTGTTTAAGATGCTATGGAATGACTGTTTCTAGGAAACCCCCCAATGTTGCCAGATTAAAACAATTTTGAAAAGAATGTGGCCTAAATGTTTCCACGGAGATGTAAAAAAGGTTAATTGCCAGTCTTTGCAAATGCCTGATTGCTGTTGTTGTGGCCAAGAGTGACACAACCAGCTGTTAACTTTAGGGTCTTTAGAATCTAACAAAACAACCAGTGACAACTACTGTCATACACAGAGATGTTTTATGGTCTGGTACCAAATTAGGACCAAGTCGATCCACTCCTCCTCGTTTTCTAGCTCAGCAAGTATATCAGCAACCCAACCCAATACAAAAATACAACCAGATGCTTACCATGCCTGTCTGAGGAATAATATAGATGAGGTTGTGTGCGTATTGAAATTCAAATCTACTGAGCAGATTTACAAGTTCCTCCTCCGTGTAGCAGCAGTCCTTATTCATTGGAAGGTTCCTTATTAACAGCAGCTTTGAGCCAAGAGAAAAAGGCTGAAAGAAAAAGAAAGCTATTAACCTGAGGGCAAGTGTGTGATGAAAAAGGTGCTTGTTATAAATTATAAGATGGAAAACCCTGAAGAAAAGGCTCAATGTGTTTTTATTTAAAGCATGATACACAGATATCCCCTGACTAATCAGCAGCTTTACGGCCATTTATTTAAAATGATTTTAAAAGATTTCATTCATTTGGTAATGAATTAAAAACTGAGAAACCACCGATTCTGACTCATCTTTATTAGAAGCTTTTATTGTAGTTGCAACTGTGGGATCACATGAAAAGCTCAATCACGAACTAATCTTTTTAAAATCACATTCAGTCCCCTGCCAGAAGATTTCCATATAAAACCGTAGTCTGATTTGAAAAAATGTAATGAAATTTAAATTGTTTCCAGAAGTGCTCAAAAAAACATGATGCTGATCTCTGTTGATTTAAAATGAAAACTGGACACAGTTGAAGAGATTATAAATTATAAAAGGTGATTCTCACTACATTTAAATATTAAAAAGGTATTTTTTAATTTCGGAATGCCTTTTAGCTATTGAATACCCAACCTTTATTTAGAATATTACATAACAGAAATAAAAAATGATTTTCAGTACATGCATGTATTGCTGTAAATACGTTAAGTCTACTGGACAGTTTTCCAGTAGACAGTCAAAAAGCAGGCTGTTCATAGAGTGCTGTATGCAAGCTTATTTAGGGACAGTTCGCTGGAAGGAAAAACTGTGATAGATCAAATGTGCACAGGCAAAACCGTGATGTCGCAGTCTTAAAACGAATGTGAAGTAATCAAGATTCTGGAGGATTGGGGGGGAGATTCAAAGGGCGTGGACTGCAGCTGGAGTCAGAGCTCCACACATGTCCAGGACATGGGCTTCAAGGGTCATATTCCTTTCACCACTCTCACTAGGGCTAAAGAGAAAAAAAAAAACTGGTCTGTTGCTTAGTGGTTCAAAGTCCTTTTTTCAGAGTAAAGAATAGTAAATTTTACATGTAGATTAGAAATCAAGGTCTCAGAGTGTGGATAAAGAGTGGAAAGGCACAGAATCCACAATGCTGGGGGTCATGTGTGATGTTTACACAGTCGGTTAAGATCTGGGCAGTCATGTCATCTGCTGGTGTTGGTCAACAGCAAGAGCAGCCGACTACCGGGAACTCTTTGTGTTTGCCTGTATTGACAAGCTTTATAGAGATGCTGACTTAATTTTCCTAGCAAGATTACCAAAGACTGGTTTAATAACTGTGGTGTCACTGTGCTGGGTCTTTGGAGTATTGCCAGGAAGATCAGACACCAACCCGGCCTTCCACAGGCATGGATGCAATAATTCCCGCATCCATGCCGTATGGATGCGGGAATTATTGCACTGAGTACATATACATACTTTTGAGCAATTTTTTTTTTTTTTTAATTAATCCTGCAATGTAATATTCAGATTTTCTGAAAAATCTAATTAAAAGGTTTTCTTTGGCTGTAAACCACAAAAATAGTAATAAAACCTTAAAATGTATCACTCTGTATGATAAATCTATGCACGTTTCACTGTATATTGCATTGCTCAAGTAAATTAACCCTTTTATAAGATTCTAAATTATGAACATGCAGCTGTATATCTGTTTATATTTTAAATGTTCAAGAGAACACATTTGGCTCATTATTGCAATTTATTTAGAGTCATGTATTGAATCCAATAGGTAGTTTTCCTCAACAAACCAAGATACATTGACAAGCCAAGCAAATTAAAGGAAAAATTAAATCTTACTTTAGATGACAGGACGCTTTCTGCAGAGACACAATCTATACAAGGGTCAAAGTAAAGACAAAAGGTTAAAATCAAAGAAACGTTCAGCATTTTGTGAAAGTAAGATGAAAATTCTTACTGAAATTCATTGGATTCAGGTAATACGCCACGCTCTCGCCAACGGTCAGAAAGTCTTTAACATCGTTTGGAGTAGCAGCTGTTTTAATGTCTAAACTCGTTATGGCAGCATCAGCTGCTGGACTGCAACCAACAGGCTGCTGTAGTTGGTTCTTCTGGGTCTCGGACAGTGCAGCATCTTCAGAGGAAAGATGGTGAACACAGAACAAGCAGTTTGCATCCATGCACTTTGCAGTTTTATTGTGCATTTTCATTTTGTGGAAAAAAAAAAGATACTTGTTCTTTTTGTTAAAAACTGCCAAAAAAAGAAAGGTGTCTAAACATATAGGATGAAAAACCTTTGTCTCTA
Source organism: Girardinichthys multiradiatus (assembly GCF_021462225.1). Classification (NCBI taxonomy): domain Eukaryota; kingdom Metazoa; phylum Chordata; class Actinopteri; order Cyprinodontiformes; family Goodeidae; genus Girardinichthys; species Girardinichthys multiradiatus. The sequence continues at coordinate 14,821,214 of NC_061807.1, read as the reverse complement.
AATAAGCTCTATCCAGAACTCCTCAAGTGGCATAGCTTTAGCTTCATCTGGTTCACATTCTGTAAAAATCTCCTATTAAGCGCCTTTCGCTATTCGATTATTAATCGTTTAAATCGAAAAACAGTCAATAAATTAATCAATTAGCCCATTGGATTAAAATAATCGCTAGTTGCAGCTCCACAGCAGACTGTGGTGCGTTCAAACATGTTTTTTAGATTTCTTAGAAGGATTGTATTAAACCTTTTCATACCAGTGAAAGCCAAACATTATTAGTATTTGAAAGTTTGGACTAAAACTGTTTTATACCAGTGTCCCAGCTTCTCTACTTGGACTTCAGTGAGTGCCCATGACTGTTATTATTTGAATGATGGGACTACAACTGCCTCATACCAGCAACCTCAAGGATTAATATTATAATTTTTCTTCTAGCACAGGATGAATTCCTGACCACAGAGGACATAATGAGCTAATTACCTCTATTAGAAAGATTGGATTAGAACCAGCTCTTACCAGTAATTCCCCAAGGATTATTAATGTCATTTGATTTGTTTTTCTGTGTTTGATTTTCTGTATCATTGTAATGTTTTTCCTCATGTACAACGCCTTGAGTTGTTGCGCTATATAAATAAACTTGACTTGACTATTTGTTTCTATATAACAATCTGATTTAAGTATCCGTTTTAGTCTCCTAATGTTTGATCTCTATTTGATTTTCAGGTTCCAAATCAGAACAAAATCAGTTTTTCACCATCCTTGACCTCAAAATCCAATATGGCTGCCATGCACATGAAATCAGTGAGACACTTAAAAATGCTCAGTTTAAAGAGGATACCATTCTGCTTTTAGTCCTAAACTGCTAGAAACAATAAAGTCCCTATCATCTCGAACATACCTTTTTGACAGATTTTTCCCTCCTCCTGTCCAGTGTTTTGCACTGCCCCCCAAAGTGCATCAGCAGAGCTTCCTGCAGACTGCGGTTGTACCTGCAGCTGTTTGTCGTTGGTCTTTGGGTTTAGTGCTGCCAAATCTGGGTGTAACACCATTTCTTGTTGGACCAAGGTTTCTGGGGTTTTCATCGTCGCCTGTTGAGTCTGAGTTGGATCAGCCAGTTTATCTGGAGTGATGGCAACGTTACTGACTGGTTGAGGATGCTCTGGTTTAGATAAGGAAGCAGTTGTAGTGGTCACTTCATCTGAAAAACCATGTTTTGCAGGCCAAAAACCATCTGGACTGTTTTCTATCACTGGCAATGTGGATGTTATAATTGAAAATCCAGGGGTGGTTTCTTTGCTCTTTGGTTGATGACTATTTTTGGTGTGGGTTGCAAAGGTATTTGTTTCTGTAAGTTTTTCCTCTGGAGAACATTTGGCAGCTTTATCCAGTTTTGTATCTGCAGATGCTTTTGAAGCATTGACCTTTACTTTTGTGACCATTTCCTTGCCTTTGTTTGATTCAGCAACAATCCTCTGTAACATTTTTCCAACCTTGGTGGTGTCTTTAGCTGCAACCTCAGAGTCTTTGTCTTTTCTCGAAGGGTTAGCTGCTAGTTTTCCTATAGTGCCACCAGAATCAGGATTCTTTCCGAGGCTTTTGGACTTCTTGGAATCTGCATTTGGGGCCATTCTTGGTTGGTCTTTGGGCAAAGCTTTGACTGAGGTCTCGTGAGTTTTGATGATCTCTTGAGGCTGAAGTGGATCTAATGTGGTCACTACTTTACTGAGCAGTGGCTTAGTCGGTTTCGGTTGACGTGGTGGAGCATTTGAAAATGGCAATTTATCTCCCACTGATTCTTTAACGTTCATTTGCTTAGCTACTCCAGAACATTTGGCAGTTTTATTCAGCTTTTTATCTGCAGATGTTTTTGAAGCACTGATCTTTACTTCTGTGATAATTTCCTTGCCTTTGTTTGCTTCAGCAACAGTCCTCGGTAACATTTTTCCAATCTTGGTGGTGTCTTTAACTGCAACCTCACAGTGTGCGTCTTTTTTGAAAGTGCTGGCTGCTGATTTCCTCATTTCGCCACCAGAATCAGGATTCTTTTCAATGCTTTTGGACTTCTTGAAATCTGGATTTGGAACCATTTTTGGCTGGACCTTTTGTGAAGGTTTGGACGATGGCCATTTATCTCCCAGGGATTTTTCAACTTTTATTTGCTTAGTTACTCCAGAGCATTTGGCTGTTTTATCCAGCGGTTTATCTGCAGATGTTCTTGAACAGTCAGCCTTCACGCCTGTGACAGTTTTCTTTTCTTTCTTTGATTCAGCAACAGTAATCTTCGTTACGCTTTTAACCCTGGTCTTCTCTTTAACTGCGGCTTTGAAATCTTGATCTTTTCCGGAAACTATAGATTTCCTTCTTTGGGTTGAGTGACTTGTTCCCAGATTTCTGAACTTGTTGAAACCTAATGCCTGTAAAGGTTTTTTATTCAATACAGCTGATTTCCAGGCCTGTGTTTTTAGAGTGTGGGATTTGGAGCTATAGATATGTTTTCCTTTGGAAGACAATTTTTTTGCTTTTCTCACAAGTTTTTGATGCAAAGATAAAAGAGTTTTAATCGGAAGAAGATCCAAGTTCTCACACGAACCCAATTCATTGCCATCTCTGGCTTTCCTGTTAAAGAGACAAATGAAGGGAAATTGTAGAAGAAATTGAAACAAAAAAAACATTTTCTTTCTTATTTGGATTTCTTTACCTGTCAACATAGAAAATATATTTTCCTGTTGTAACACAAGCCTTGCAGCTGCCAAATAGGCCCTAAACAAGTAGTTCATAACAAATAAAGAGTGAATGCATAGCATTCACAACTATGTGTAGAAGAGGTATATATCAAGCAAAATCTTTAGTCTGAATGACTGAGTTTTAACATGGGCAGTTTAAGACCAAAAACAACATGTGGCCATATGCCTTGTTCACAGGGCAGGACTTTTCAACCGATCTTCAATGTTTTTCGTGATGGTTCTTAAGACAATCTAATTAAATATTCCTGCCATCTTTGGTGTGTTAAGAATGATCCAGTCTGCTCAGAAGGACATCGGGACCGCTCTGACCTGAAATCGGGAATATTCAGCATATTCGATTGTCTTGGCCTGACATCCTACCGTGTGGGGTGTTCCCTGAGGACAAACGAGCACACAGCCTTTTGAATGTGGCATATAACCAAGCAGAAAGCCAGGTGACAGAAACACAGAAGGGAATTACTCTGAACTCACTTTTGATCTCGAGAGGGTATGTGAGATCTCCCATCTGAAATCTGAATGTTTCTGAGTGAAATCTCTTCGTTTGTGGTGTGTTGTGTTTGCTGTCTGGCTGGGCACCACACACTGTAGGACCAAACATGTTATATCTACTATTTATTATCGCCACATGTGGGGTCTTTCAGGTTTTGAAAATCAGCAGACAATTTTAAAATCTTGCCATGTGAACCAGGCATACGTTTGGCAGCACTTGTGATTTGCCAATCCAAAGAGCTCTGAACAATTTTTTGTCACCATCATAACACCAAGGACATTGTCACTTGTTTCAGTTCTAGATCTCCATTTTATAGAGCATCTGCCCAGAAGTGTTTTGATTCAAATGTATGGCAAGTCCAATATGAGGGAGAATTTTCTGAATTGGGGTTTTCAAACAGACATTAATGCAAGTGGTATCAAATACTTCAAAAGCAGGTGACATTTTATAATTTGAATAAAATCTATTATAGATGTTTTGTTTTGGTGACTTACTGTATGGTACCGAAAAAAGCAGGAAAAACATTGAACTGAAAGTGAAAAACAAATCAGCTGGGTCAATCACAACTTACACTCGATGACGTTTTCTCCAATCTTCTGTGATAATGGAGAGGGCCCTCTTTGAAGTATTGTCCTGTAAAAGTATTCATCGTACATGCATCAGATGAACAATAATGCAATCTACAGTTATAACCAGAAATTTTGGTAGTGACACAAATGTTCTTTTGAGGTTTTAACATGCAAACAAGAGAACATCCCAACTGGGTGCAGAAAGACGCTGCAATTCAAGCCTAGTACCTTCTTGCTGCAAGGCAACAGTGTTAACAACATCCCAACCATGAAGCCCCGTTTATCAACTTACTGAAAATCAGAATCTGACTAAATGACAGATTATTGTCTTTGTGCCAGGGGTTTATCATTGTTTGTTTTTGTTTAACCTCCTGCTTTTTTAGAAATGAGGACAGGTTTTTACCAGGGTTAAGATCTTTTCTGATGACAAGTCCAAACTTTCACTATTATGGCCTTTAAGCCGCTTTGCTAAAACTTTTACCTTGTGGTATTGTGCTCCATCATACTTTAAAATTTACAGATCAGCAATAAATTCTGCCTAAATTGTTGCTTTAGGAGGACGTTTTGATGCCACTCTTTATTCATGACTGTTTATGATCAGAATTGTAAGAACCACTCCTCTGCATAAGTACCAACCCCACACGTGGATTGTATTAGGATGATTCACTGTTGGCACTACATAGGACTCAACGCAGCTCTGAACCTTTTCCTGTTCACATAGATTACTTTCCAGAGATCCCAAATAATAAGCAAAACTCCTTAGAAAACATAACTGCACCAGTTTGAAGACAAGGAACTTGGAGGTGCGACTGGGTTATTTTGATGCTTTTGGGTGCATCTTGCTATAAGTAAAAATGTCCCAGTGGAAATATATGGCAAAACCAACCCAAAAAAGCCAATACTTTCTTTACACCGGGACCTTTTATTAAAAGCAAGAAGCTTCAGGTGTGAGAACTTTACACTTATCTTCTGCTGTCGATCATTTTATTTCTTTTTTATTTTATTTCAGTCTATCCTTGATGTTTTTCTTGGACCAAAGTAGCTTCTTAGCTGCTGACTTCATCACCAGCCCATTGTCGAGAAATGTCTGCCTCTTCTGTTACTCCCTACTGCTGCCAACGTTAAACAAGCTCTGGATTGGTGGCATTAATGTTCTAACCTGTACTTCCTGTAGTTTGCTGGACACACTTTATCGTCCTGAAGACTTCTGAACCTCTGATCTTCACTTCATGATCCAGAATCGGTTTTATCAGGTGGAATATTCTTGATTTCTAAAAATGCGTGGAGATTTTAGGCAAAGCAGTGATAGCTACTGGCCTTTCTTCAGAGAGAACCAGCCAAGCAGACAAAGACCTCACGCTCATCTGGCCCTCTTTTGTAATAAATTAAAATCATCAAGCCACCTTTTGGTTTTATGACTAGACTGAAATTAGGTTTGCTAATTTTATGCAAAGAGAAAAGTAGGTTTTAAGATAATGATTGATAAGATAATGATAAGAATGATTTCCTTTCAGAATGAATGAAGACAATATAAACCGTCAACCCCAAATTGAAAGCCCTTTAAGTATAAAACATCTGCTTCACAGCCTAAATTATAGCAATTATTTAGTGCAGGTTGCAGGATCATCAGCAAGGATGGCAACCAGCTGATAACCATGCTACCATGCATCAACACCTGTCCTTATACCAACTCAAAGATGCACACAAACCTTGAACTTTTTGGAAGATCTTGCCGGATTCCACTCGAGTTTGGGCAAATTGGACTGGGATGAAGAGCATGACTTGCTTCCTCTAGATGAAAGGTTTAAGACCTTTCGATTTTCGGCCTGTGAGGGTAATACTAATGATGTTGATGATTCCTGGGTCTTGGCTAGTTCAGACAGTAAAACAGGAACCACTAAATTTACCACATTTGCAATGTTGGACTGTCTTGATGTAGACTGGACAGCTGGAAGGAGACAAAATGGGGAATAAGTATTAGAATAATTGACAGACAGACCTTACTAACACATATTACATTTGAACTCATCTAAAGAGGACTTCAACAATGTTTCCAGATCAAACCTGATTTTTTCAGCAGCCGCTTTGTCAGCATCTGTATACTGCAGGACTTCTTTTTCTGAGAGGAAAGTTCTTCTAGGGATGTGTGTCTTTTACGTTTTCTCCTTAAAGAGGACATTTCCTCATCACTCTGCAGTGGCACAAAGTGTTCCTCATCTCTTCCAGGAAAAGATTGCTGTCTGTCACTCTTGTCTGGCAACCACGGTTTGTCACCAGGCCTTCTTCGGTATTCACTGCTTTGTGCAGGAGACCCTTGTTTGTCATTAGTTCTTCCTGGAGAAGATTGATGCTCATGGCTTCTCACTGGTGACCAAAGTTTTTCATCAGTCCTTCTTAGTAGGGACCATTGTTTGTCATCAGTATTTTTTGGGGATGACCGTTGCTCATAAGTTTTTGTTGGTGACCACTGCTTGAAATTAGCATCTTTTGGAGGCAACTGTTGTTCACATTTTGTAGTTGGTGACCATCCTTTATCACCATTCTTTCTTGGCGATGACTGTCGATGACGGCTCCTGGTTGGTGACCGTCGTCTCTCATCAGTCCTTCTAGGTAGTGACCACCATTTGTCATCAGTATTTTTTGGAGATGACTGTCGCACACGGACCCTCATCGGAGACCAACTTTTACCATCAGTGCCTCTTGAAGATGAATGTTGTTCATGGTTTCTCATCGGTGAATATCTTTTGTTGTGACTCCTAATTGGAGAGGACAGTCGCTCATGGCTCCTAGTTGGTGACCATCGTTTATCATCAGTTCTTCTCGGGGACGTCTGTTTCTTCCAGCCAGTCGTTGGTGACCATTGTTGATCGTCGATCATTCTCGAGGACAACTGACGAATATGGATTCTAATTGGTGACAATTGGTTGTCATCAGTTTTTCTTGGGGAAGACTCTCGCTCAAGACTCCTCTTCGGAGACCATTGTCTATCATGGGTTCTTCTCAGAGACATTTGTTTCTTCCAGCCACTCATCGATGAGCATCGTTTATCGTCGATCATTCTTGGGGACGACTGACAAATACGGATTCTAATCGGTGACAATTGTTTGTCATCAGTTTTTCTTGGGGAAGACTCTCGCTCAAGACTCCTCTTCGGAGACCATTGTTTTCCATCAGTTTTTCTTCGGGAAGACTCTCGCTCAAGACTCTTCTTTGGAGACCACGGTTTCCGATCACTTCTTGGTGCCAATCTTTGCTCAGGACTCCTTCCACGTGACAGCTGTTGTTCATGGTTCCTCGATTTCTTACACATTCTCTTTGGTGAAGATAGTTTCTCAGAGCTTCCTGATCGTGCTCGATAAAAGGAGAGAGCAGAGCGGTCATAATATGGGGAGCAAGAACGAGACCTAGACCTTGAGATACAGAGTTGCAGCCGGCGCTGGCAGGAACTACTGTTGGATCTGTTCCTTTTGTCTCTTGACCTGTGGTAGCTAGGGCTACCTGAATGGGCACTGGAGCTATTGCTGGATCTGTTTCTTTTATGTCTTGATCTGCTGCGGTGGGGGGTGTACAAATGGACATCACTGGGGGATTTGTGCTTTTCATCTCTTGAGCTGTGGTGCCAGCTGCGTGAACAACAACTACTGCTGGATCTTCTGCTTCCATCTCTTGAGCTTCTATGATGACGTGGACTGTACGAGCGCGAATGGGACCGACTGCTGGATTTGTCCCCTATATCTTCTGAGCTGGAACACCTGGGGCTGCTTGAGCAGGAATGGGAATGACTATCACACTTATTTTTTTGGTGACGATATAGGGAGGTCGGGGGCAAAGTCTTAGCACTTCTACTTGCATCCCTAACATAAGTAGTGAACAAGAAGAGCAAAATAAACAATTTAAAAAGGAAACTGGGCAACAATGAGATGATTATTTGCTTCTGCTTGTAGGTATTGTTGCTAGTTTCATGGTACAAATTTACCTTTGCGATGATGGAACCACCCCATTCCAGTGAGGGTATCTATGGAAAGATCAAGAACACATTTAAAAAGCCAAGGTCTCCTTATGTACCAAACCCTTTTCTTGAAATAACTTATTATCTCATATCCCCACCAGCATTGTGGGCTCAAGAAAAAAAGTTTATATTTCAAACTTATTGTTTATACTTTTTAGGTGTAAATCAAGAACAAGAAATGCTCCAGAAAAAAAACCCATTATGCTGCCGTTTCCTCATCAAAACTTTACAGTTGTTGGTTCAAGCCAACTACAGGTCCTTCTCAAAAAATTAGCATATTGTGATAAAGTTCATTATTTTCCATAATGTCATGATGAAAATTTAACATTCATATATTTTAGATTCATTGCACACTAACTGAAATATTTCAGGTCTTTTATTGTCTTAATACGGATGATTTTGGCATACAGCTCATGAAAACCCAAAATTCCTATCTCACAAAATTAGCATATTATTAAAAGGGTCTCTAAACGAGCTATGAACCTAATCATCTGAATCAACAAGTTAACTCTAAACACCTGCAAAAGATTCCTGAGGCCTTTAAAACTCCCAGCCTGGTTCATCACTCAAAACCCCAATCATGGGTAAGACTGCCGACCTGACTGCTGTCCAGAAGGCCACTATTGACACCCTCAAGCAAGAGGGTAAGACACAGAAATAAATTTCTGAACAAATAGGCTGTTCCCACAGTGCTGTATCAAGGCACCTCAGTGGGAAGTCTGTGGGAAGGAAAAAGTGTGGCAGAAAACGCTGCACAACGAGAAGAGGTGACCGGACCCTGAGGAAGATTGTGGAGAAGGGCCGATTTCAGACCTTGGGGGACCTGCAGAAGCAGTGGACTGAGTCTGGAGTAGAAACATCCAGAGCCACCGTGCACAGGCGTGTGCAGGAAATGGGCTACAGGTGCCGCATTCCCCAGACCTGGGCTACAGAGAAGCAGCAATGGACTGTTGCTCAGTGGTCCAAAGTACTTTTTTCGGATGAAAGCAAATTCTGCATGTCATTCGGAAATCAAGGTGCCAGAGTCTGGAGGAAGACTGGGGAGAAGGAAATACCAAAATGCCAGAAGTCCAATGTCAAGTACCCACAGTCAGTGATGGTCTGGGGTGTCGTGTCAGCTGCTGGTGTTGGTCCACTGTGTTTTATCAAGGGCAGGGTCAATGCAGCTAGCTATCAGGAGATTTTGGAGCACTTCATGCTTCCATCTGCTGAAAAGCTTTATGGAGATGAAGATTTCATTTTTCAGCACGACCTGGCACCTGCTCACAGTGCCAAAACCACTGGTAAATGGTTTACTGACCATGGTATCACTGTGCTCAATTGGCCTGCCAACTCTCCTGACCTGAACCCCATAGAGAATCTGTGGGATATTGTGAAGAGAACGTTGAGAGACTCAAGACCCAACACTCTGGATGAGCTAAAGGCCGCTATCGAACCATCCTGGGCCTCCATAAGACCTCAGCAGTGCCACAGGCTGATTGCCTCCATGCCACGCCGCATTGAAGCAGTCATTTCTGCAAAAGGATTCCCGACCAAGTATTGAGTGCATAACTGTACATGATTATTTGAAGGTTGACGTTTTTTGTATTAAAAACACTTTTCTTTTATTGGTCGGATGAAATATGCTAATTTTGTGAGATAGGAATTTTGGGTTTTCATGAGCTGTATGCCAAAATCATCCGTATTAAGACAATAAAAGACCTGAAATATTTCAGTTAGTGTGCAATAAATCTAAAATATGTGAATGTTAAATTTTCATCATGACATTATGGAAAATAATGAACTTTATCACAATATGCTAATTTTTTGAGAAGGACCTGTGTGCACACTTAAAACAATAACACTGTGAAATTATAATAACAGCTAAAATTTAAATATTTTGAAAAATATTTTAATAATGTACTAACCTGCTGCGAAGACGTTTGCAGTTCGCATGGTGTAGGGTGGTGTTCTGGTGGAAGACCCAAT